>NC_053023.1:14231850-14404383 GCF_003073215.2 Triticum urartu
GATCCTCTGTTCGGCTTTTCTTTGTGAACACCAAACAGAGCATCAGGGGCTACTGTCTATGCGGTAATATTTTTACTACATTCTAAAACACTTACCTCAAAGCCTGTTAGAAGGCTGGCACAAGCTTCAGTCAATCCGCTCCTGGCCGACTGAACCTTCTGGACCACTGCACTCATAATAGCACGGTGCTCCTTGTCGATGGAAGCGCTGTGAAGCACTTCCAGCAGATTGTCCGGCGCCTCTGGATGGACAGAGGTCAACAACACAGGCGTCTTGCCCCTCTTAGAAGGAGGCCGCCTGCCTGAGCCCGGAACCACTGGAGGTTCCAGCGCGGTGTTCGGCTGAGGGCCGAACTTGGAGCTCTCAGGGGCCCCGTCCCCTCGGCTACCGGAGTCCGGACGGTCGCCTTGAGGTGCCTCCGGGACTGTCTCCCCTCGACCCGGTGCCTCTTGAGACAGCACCTCGGCGTCGTCAGCAGGATGAGGGGAGGTGGCGGTCGGAACTGGATCGCTATCCATTTTCGACGAGCCCAGGGAGCCGTCCGATGATACATCGATACTGGCTCGTGCCGGCCTGCATAATTATGTTCGGCGTTAGGGAAAGCAGTGCGACAAAGGAATGCTATGAGTTACTCTGGTATCCAAATACTTACGATCTCCCCAGGGGCTTGGCCCTGGGCAACCACTCGTCTTCACCTTCGTCGGCGGTGGTGGAATTGTCTAAAAGGAGAGTCCTTCCCTTCTTGGACCCTTCGCCCCCCAGTTGGGGCGGCCTTCCTTTTCTTATCTCCCCTGGCTGGAGGGGGAGCATCTTCTTCTTCTTCCTCGTCTTCGGGGAAGGAGTGCGCCGCAGAGTCATCAGACAGTGAGTCCGACGACGCCTGGCGTCGGGAACTCTTTCGGGTTCCCTTGGCCTTCTTGGTCTTCTCCGGCACCGTATAAGGAGACGGAGTCAGCATCTTCACCAGAAGAGTGTCCGCTGGGCCTTCGGGCAAAGGAGCCGGACAGTCGATCTGTCTGGCTGTCTCCCGCCAGTCCTGTCAAAGGTATGGGAGTTTAGATCCCGCATGGAGTCAATCTATAAAAAATAAGTATCCTGTGAAAGGTAAAGCAGCTTACCACACTGGCTTGGCGCTTCGCGCTGAATCCGCGATCCTCAGTAATGGGAGGGGGACCTCGGCTCTTTTGAACATCACCCTCCAGGCATCTTCGTGAGTTGTGTCGAAGAGCCTGTTCAGAGTTCGGTGCTACGCCGGGTCGAACTCCCACAAGTTGAAGTCCCGTTGTTGGCACGGGAGGATCCGGCGGTGGAGCATGACCTGGACCATGTTGACGAGTTTGAGCTTCTTGTTCACCATGTTTTGAATACATGTTTGGAGTCTGGTCAGCTCTCCCAAACTACCCCAGGACAGGCCCTTCTCTTTCCAGGAGGTGAGCCGCGTGGGGATGCCAGATCGGAACTCGGGGGCCGCTGCCCATGCAGGGTCACGCGGCTCAGTGATCTAGAACCATCCCGATTGCCACCCCTTTATGGTTTCCAGAAAGGAGCCTGTCGGTGTCAAAACCGGCGGATCTCGGGTAGGGGGTCCCGAACTGTGCGTTTAGGCCGGATGGTAACAGGAGGCAAGGGACACGAATTTTTACCCAGGTTCGGGCCCTCTCGATGGAGGTAAAACCCTACGTCCTGCTTGATTAATATTGATGATATGGGTAGTACAAGAGTAGATCTACCACGAGATCGGAGAGGCTAAACCCTAGAAGCTAGCCTATGGTATGATTGTTGTTCTGTATGTTGTCCTACGGGCTAAAACCCTTCGGTTTATATAGACACCGGAGAGGGTTAGGGTTACACAAAGTCGGTTACAATGGTAGGAGATCTACATATCCGTATCGCCAAGCTTGCCTTCCACGCCAAGGAAAGTCCCTTCCGGACACGGGACGAAGTCTTCAATCTGGTATCTTCATAGTCCAAGAGTCCGGCTGAAGGTATAGTCCAGCCAACCGGACATCCCCTAATCCAGGACTCCCTCAGTAGCCCCTGAACCAGGCTTCAATGACGACGAGTCCGGCGCGCATATTGTCTTCGGCATTGCAAGGCGGGTTCCTCCTCCAAGTACTTCATAGAAGATTTTGAACACAAAGATAGTGTCCGGCTCTGCAAAATAAGTTTCCACATATTGCCGTAGAGAGAATAACATTTACACAAATCTAATCTGCTGACATATTCCGTAGTGTGACATCACACTGCGGCAAGCTTTTATTCGAATCGTTTTACTGTCCCAACTCAGCGTGTTATGCGAGGCGGTTTCCTTGGCACGTCTTGTTAAAGCAGAGATCGTGTCCCCTTATTCCGGGATTCCCATCAATACGGACGTGGGTAACCCAACCGCGCCATTGATTACGGCGCTTGGGAGATAAGTGAGTTTTACCAGGATGGTGGGGACGCATAGTCGCGTCCACCCATATAAGGGGATAAGGATCCACCTTTTCACCTATGCCTTCTTCCTCCCTTGCTTATCCATTCTCGCGCACTCGAGCTCCAGCACCCAAGTCCGCACTCCCTACCTCAACCTTCTCCAGCCATGTCCGGAGCGGGAGGCAAGTGGATGGTCTCCTCCGTCACGGAGGGACACATCAAAAAACTAAGGAAGGCCGGATACTTGTCTAACGACATCGCGTACCGGCTTCCCGAAAAGGGGGCAGCTCCTCCCCACCCCAAGGCCCCATGAGAGGGTAGTGTTCCTTCCCCACTTCCTCCGCGGACTGGGCTTTCCGATCCACCAATTCGTCCGGGGACTCATGTTCTACTATGGCCTGGATTTCCATGATCTGGCCCCGAACTTCATCCTCAACATCTCGGCGTTTATCGTCGTGTGCGAGGCTTTCCTCTGCATCCGCCCCCATTTCGGCCTATGGCTCAAGACTTTCAATGTCAAGCCAAAGGTGGTGCGCGTCAACCAGGCGGAGTGCGGAGGCGCCATGGTGGGCAAGATGCCCAACGTCTTATGGCTCGAGGGCTCCTTTGTGGAGACCTTGAAGGGGTGGCAATCGGGATGGTTTTACATCACCGAGCCATGCGACCCTGAGTGGGTCGCAGCCCCCGAGTTTCGGTCCGGACCCCCAACGCGTCTCACATCCTGGAAAGAGATGGGCCTGTCGTGGGGAAACAAAGGAGAGGTGACTGTACTAGAAACATGCATCCAATCCCTGGTGGACAAGCAGCTCAAGCTCGTCAACGTAGTCCAGGTTATGCTCATCCGCCTAATCCTCCCGTGTCAACAACAGGCCTTCAATCTGTGGGAGTTCAATCCAGCGCATCACCAAACTCTGAGCAGGCTCTTCGACACTACGTATGAAGATGCCTGGAAGGTGCTTTTCAAGGGCGCCGAGGCTCCTGCATCCGCCACCGAGGATCGCGGATTCAGCACGCAGCGTCACGCTAGCGCGGTAAGTTGTTTGTACCTTTTTACAGGGTATTGGTTTTCCATAGTTTAACTCAATGTGGGATCTAAGCTCCCTTCCCTTTGACAGAGTTGGAAGGCGAAGTCCGGACAGATCGACTATCTGGCTCCCTTGCCCGAAGACCCAGCTGATGCCCGCTTGGCGAAGCTGCTGGTTCTGGCACCCTATGTGGTGCCGGAGAAGAAGGCCACGAAGAAGGCCACGGGGACTCGAAAGAGTGCCCGGCGCCAGGAGGTGTCGGATTCATCACCCGATGGCTCCGAGGCGCATTCCTCCCGTGAAGACGAGGAGGAAGAAGAAGAGACCTCTCCCACTCCAGTGGGAGGAGAGAAGAAAAGGAAGGCCTCCCTCTCTGGGGAGGCCGGAGGGTCGAAGAAGGGGAGAACCCTTCCTCCGGACTACTCCACCGACGCCGACAACGGCGGAGAAGAGTGGCCGACCAGGGCCAAGCCCCTGGCGAAATCGTAAGTATCCGGATACCAGAGTAATTCATAGTATTCCTTTATTGCACAACTTTCCCTTATGTCGAATATGATTATGCAGCCCACCCAAAGACCGGCTCGACGCATCGTCGAGCGGTTCACTGGACTCGTCGGATGTGAACTCGCTTCCGACGGCTTCCTCCCCCCGCCCTGCGGACGGCGCCGAAGTGCTGTCTCAACAGGTTCCAAGCCGGGGGGAGGTGGTCCTGGAGGCGCCGCAAGGCGACCTCCCGGACTCCAGGAGTAAAGGGTATGAAACCCCCCAGGGCTCCAAGTCCGGCTCTAGGCCGAACAGCGCTCCGGAACCTTCAAAGGTTCCAGAGTCTGGCGGGCGACCTCCTTCCAAGAGGAGCAGGCCCTCCATGCCGGTGACCCCCGTCCAACCGGAGGCGCCAGACATCTGTTGGAGGCGCTCCAAGGCGCCTCCATCGACGAGGAGCACTGCACCATTATGAGTGCGGTGGTCCAGAAGGTTCAGTCCGCCAAGAGTGGACTGACTGAAGCTTGTACTAGCCTTTTAACAGGCTTTGAGGTAAGTAAAGAATGTGTAAATAATATTACCGCATAGACAGTAGCCCCTGATGCTCTGTTTGGCGTTCGGGAAGAAAAGCCGAATAGAGGATCAAATAAAATTCGCAGGAGTCTAAGAAAAAGGAGTCAATATGCGTATGCAGGCTTCTCTGCTTGCGTCCGCCGCACTGACTGCGGAAGTGGACACGCTAAAGCAAAACCTCGAGCGGTCTGAGCAAGAGCTTGGGCGTGCCAAGAAGCAGCTCGAGGACAATGAAGGTAAGAAATACCTTGTTTAAATATATATAAAAAGGTGCAATTGCAAAAAATGACAGGATTATCATGGCTATTGTAGGGGCCACGTCTGAGGTGGCGGCCCTTAAGCAAGCGCTGGTCGAGGCCAAGGAGAGGGCAGCCACGGAGCACACCGAGCGGGGGAAGTACGAGGCCCAGGTTGGCAAGGTGCAGAAAGAGCTCCAGGTTCTCATAAAAAACATGAGAGTTTGGAGTTGGACTCAAAGACGTGAGCGTCCGAGCTCGCGGCGGCTATTGAAAATGCCAAGTCTGCCAAGGCCGAATCCCAGAAGACCCTCCAGGAGTTGGATGAGGTGAAGAAGATAGGGGCGGGTAAGGCATTCTTTATGCAAAGCAAACACATAAACGTGAGTTACTTGTTACTTACCCAAATCCGGAGCTCTCCAGGAGCGTTCACAGATCTTCCCCGGAGTGTGTTCGATGCCGCCGCATTCTATCGAGCCGAGGAGGGCAGCTCGACAGAGAAGGTGTTCTGGTCTCAGTATGCTGAGGCTGGACACCCCATGCCCCTGAGCGACCAGCTGAAGCAACTGGTCGAGCTCCACAAGGCGGCCAAACAGGCCATGAAGGGCCTCATAGTTCGGTTGTGGCCTGGAGAGGCTCAGCCTGGGAGCTATTTCGGGTTGGTGCGGCGGCTGGTGGAGGCCTATCCAAGGCTCGAAGTCATCAAGCGCTCCATCTGCATTGAAGGTGCCCGTAGGGCCCTTGCCCATGCTAAGGTGCACTGGGCAAGCTGGATGCTGAGAAGCTTGTGAAGGACGGGCCACCGCCGGGGAATGAGCATCGCAAGCCCGAAAATTATTATAAGGATGTTTTGAAGGGTGCCTGCCTTATGGCGGATGAATGTTTCAGAGATGTAATTTTTGAGTAAAACTCGCTCGTTTTATCCTGTGCGCTGAAAACTTGTTCATATGCACTAAGCAACGCTATTTGAATTTAAAATATTGGGCTTATTCCATCTGTGCCCCCAATTCCTTAGTTGTGCTCAGTTTTCCCCACGCTTCAAACTTTTGCTCACTTTTCCCCATTCCCTTAGCTGAAACTCTCACAAATGTTCATAACAGACGTTTGCCGTCTTGGCCGTTAACTGACTTGTGGGGCCATGTTGGACTCTGTTGACTGTGGCTGTGGCTTCGCTGGTTGGGCCGTGTTTGTGTTCATAGGACGGGCCCGTTAGTTTGTTGGTAATAAATTAAAAAAGCCTGCTATCAATGGATGCAACCTGCTATGCATGCCCGGCTTTGGCATCGATGTAGCCTGCTATGCATGCGAACACCGCCACGCACGCATCTAGTGACCTAGACCTAATCGCATGCATGCACGGCGACACGCACGCATTGATCCGTGCCGCACGGTTGCCGGTGGATTCAGTCGCTCTGCAGCGTCGTTTCATGCGTCGCAGGCATACCTGCCGGTGGCAGAAGGGGCAGGCTGCATGCACGGTCGCGTCCATATGTCGAGGCATTGGTTCACGCCGCAGGCTGCACGCATGCTCGTGAATGGGAGGCAGGTAGCCACCAACGCAGAGCACGCAGAAGGGGAGGCAGGCAGCCGCCAACGCAGAGCACGCAAAGCACACTCGCATCGATTCACGTTCACACATTGATGATCGCATCGGTTCACGCACGCACTGAGTCACGATCTACGCCGGCCATTTGCGCGTGTACCCACTTCGTCTCCCTCAGCTATTTAAAATGCCCTCCATTGCCTCTTCTTCTACAGATCCATCTGCGCCTCTAACTTCTTCTCTTCTTCCCCCAAAAGCCAAAGCCGTTCCACTCAGCGAAGCGAGCAAGATGCAGTACAACGGGCCGACGTTCCAAGCGCCGCCCACCGTGCCGGAACGGCGGTACCCTGCCAACGTCATCGTCGAGGAATCCCTCCGCGTGTGGGCGTTCTCCCGCTGGAGGGGAAGCACTGAGCTTGCACGGGGGTTCCTCCGTGCGGGCTTCCACCACCTCCTGGCGGGTTCGCCGCCCATGTTCAACCTTGTGGAGCAGCGTCCCCACGCCAATGCTCCAGTGGTAGGGCTCGTCGTCCACTTCACCAACAGGTTCGATGCCTACTACCTGCTCGGCAAGGTGTATTGGTGTGGGTGCGAGTTCATCGCATTCACGACCTATAACATCTTCACCGACTTCGAGAGCGTCTTCCCCGCTCGCAACCGCATGCACAGCCTCCCGTACTACCTCGGCGACAATGGCCTTGAGGAGGAGGAGTACTGAAGCCGGCGGCGAAGAAGACAGTGAAGCCGGCGGCGAAGAAGACGGTGTTGCCCTAGCTACCCCTATCTATCTACTATGTAGTGTGAGTTTGGTGTGTGTGTTGCCCGAGCTATCTATGTAAGGTTAAACTATTATCTATCGGTGTCTATGTAAGAACTTATGTTGCCCTAGAAACCCTATCTAAGTTAAGTTATGTGTGTTATATTAATGTTTTGTTATGTTTGTATTTTGTTTGTCCCAAGTTTAGACACGGCTAATTGGCGTGGGAAAAATTAACCAAACAAACTAAATGATGTGTTTATAGATGCCTTCTAAAAATAAGAACATATTGTACATTTGTACACGGCTTTGGTTTGAGAGCTCTGTATTTTTTAGGTATTCAAAGAATACTTTGGTTTTCAGAAATATTGAAGTATCAAATACTTTGAGATATTTGGCTTTAGTCAAAAGTATAGTTTTAACTACACTATGTTTGAAGTATATAAAAAAGAGGGTTAGACCTCTTTTTCTAATCATGAAGTATTGGTTCGCTAGGCATAATAATACTGCGGTTTGCAAATACTTTGATTCTAAAAAATGAAGGGACCCATAAAGGAAAGCCAAAAAAATTCCTCAATGAGATAGAAGAGATTGGGCAATCAAATTAATGAAAAAAGCAATCAGAAACAAAAAAGAACAAAGCAATCCTTCCTAAACAAAAAAAAGAAACATCGCTTGTTTCTGGGCTTCTTTTTGGGCCAGCGAACTATGTTTTTTTAGCAGAACTGACGAACTCGAGGACAAAAGTTTGGCAAGTGTGAGAGAGAAGAGATGAACTTGATGTATATTCCTTGTGCTGCTCAAGTAATACTTACTGTCATCTGACGAGCTATGGTATGATCCAATACTCGAGGTTATTAGCTAACAAAATAATCCTCTCACTGAACTGGTAGTTGTTTTCTGCCGAAACTGAAAGTGTCGAAACTTAACAGTAAACTGCATACATTTAGTGATCGACAGTTGCACTAAACAGAGTTGCATTTGATATTAATAGACTTGGATTCCTAAACAGTGGCAACAACAATAGACAAACATCTCTAACGAGAGATGGCCATCAAGTAAAAAATTCCTAGAGCAAGTATTCCTAAAGCTATCAGATTGGATTGCTTCTTTAACTCAATCAGCTGCTTGAAGTTCTTGTTCATCTTCTTCAATTCCGTCTTCAGTTCGACATCTACCACCGTCGGGTATTCCGAACGCGCTGTTGCTGCCGGAGCGGCACTGTCATGGGGCAGATTGGACTCGCGGATTGCATTCCCCCTCGAATCCAGCAAGCCCGACCCTTGAAGCCTCTGGATGTAATCATCCATCCACTCGAAATGGTGGCATTTCTTCACGATCTGAAAACGAAATCATGTAACCTAAATCCAAATTTGACAGATTTTTTGAGAAATTAGAGATGAAGGATGCGAGGAAAACTTAGATCTAACCTGCCCCTCCGGCTTGCTCTCGCATTTGACGAACTCGCACCCAAAGTTCCCATTCTTCTCCTCCTTCGAAGTCAACAGCTTCAGTGGCGCAGTCCATGGGCAATCAGGGCATCGAGTCATCGGCACTGGACCATACACCGGCCACGTGGAACGGGGGGCTGACGAGGAGGTCGACATATCGCTCGAGAGGAAGAAACAGAGGAATTGCTCGAGAGGAAGAAGAACGAGAAGATGGGGAAAGAAACAGAGGAATTGCTCGATCTGCTCGATGCCTTTGTCTTTCAGATGGAGAAGAGGAGAAGGGGAAGCTATATTGACAATTTGCCACATTGTATTTTGCAGTTTCAATTTTTGAACCAACTCTTAACACTGACATGTGGTGGTCATGTGCGAAAAATACAATTTCATATGTAAAGTGGGGCAGATCGTAAAAAACCCGAGAAGGACAGTGCGGTAGCCAATCAGGATGCATCACGCGAATCGCGCATGCCTGCACCACAACTGACGGGTGGTGTTTGGCGCTTGGTAGGATCCGACGGCGCACGTTCGACGCTAGGGTTTGGACCATTTCTGCGGGGTTATGAGCGAGTCAACGGGGTTATTAGGGTTTGACCATATTTCAAATGGCCATAACTAAATTAGAAAAAATCGCAAAAATATAAAACAAACGTAGTTCGTCCGTTTATGAGACCTAGTTACCATAAAAAATATATACTCGGTATAGGGGCGTTTTTTTAAAGTCATTTTTGAAGTGATTTGTCGAAATCAAGTTCAAATGTTTTTAAAAAATTCAAAAAAAATCAAAATGTTGTAATTCTTGCGCACATAGCCGTCATATGTGACAAGGTTATCAGAAAAAATATAAACTTGGTGTAGGTCATTTTCATGAAAAAAGTCTTCACACAAATGAGCTATCACCTATGAACATTTTCAGAGTTCGTAGAATAGGGAGAGAGGGTTTAGGGTTTGAAAAAAAATCAAAATAATTAAAAAAATTTAGAAAAATCTCCATAGCTTCATTTTGGAGTGAGTAATAAGGATCTGAACTTACTTTTTCTTTTTCATATCTAAAACGTGTTATTTGACGGTTTTGAATTAAAAGCATATTTTTTTCAAAAAAATGTAGTAATATGAATATTAATCAATAAATAGTGAGACTTCGTTTTTACCCTATATATATGAAACAAGTGTTAATAAAAATATATATGCCTCATTTAGGCATGGTAAAAAAAAAACTTGATTTCAAATAGGGCTATTTACCCTAGTTTTCTAGTTCGTTTCTAGCACATTTCTCATTCGGACTGTTCACCTACGAATATTGGACTTCAAATGCTCGATCAAATACACCACACAGAGCAATGAACCTCCAATGTTCAACTTCAACTTTGACTCGAATCCAAATTTTGGCCCAAATTGAAATATTGATTTAAATTCAAATTTTGATAGAAATTTGAATTCTGACTCAAATAAGAAACCAAAGTAGAAGCAACATTATTACAACTGATAAGTTATCACAGTAGCTCAAATCTACCAAGTTTTAAGATGCCAACATGTTAATACAAATCTACCAAGTTTTAAGCGATCCACTCGCCCTCAAATTGACAACACAAACATTTCCCAACAACTTAATTCAAATTTTCGACTTGCTGCTTGTGTTTGCAGCTGGCTTCACCATCTTGCTCCTGGTTTCCCTAGTTGAGATGCTCTTTTCTTTCAGACTTTTGTTCCTTTTGATCTTGGGCTTTACTTGGGGTTTTCCTCGTGGAGGTGCTGATGGAGTAGTTGCACTCGCCGAGCACTTGACGACCATTTGACGGTCATCTATGGGTTCAGTAATCTTTAAAGGCACAATTGGAAAAATTACGCCCTCCTCTTCCTCTCTTATAGATTCAAAACCATCAAAGGCCATGGTTTCAAAATCTTCTGCTTCTTCATCTCTTGGCCTTTTCTCCCTAGAGCTGGTAAATAAAATTATAAGCCATAGGCAAAAAAGAGAACAAATGCAAACAAAAGGGTAGCTGCATTCTACAAAGGGTGCAAACACATACCAAGATGCTTCATTTGCTGCTCCATTCTCCACTGCTTCATTTGCTGCTGCATTCTCCACTGCATCTTCAGTCTCCATTGCTGCTGCATTCTCCTCAGCATTTGCTGCTGTCCATCTTTCCTCCTCTCCAAATGATGCATCCACTGCATTGGTACAAAGCCTAGCAATATGCCCCAGAACTCCACATTTTTTGCAAGCACGCTTCTTTGGTAGACGACCCTCCTCACCTCCTCTAATCCTCTGGTTCCTTGGTCTTCCTGGTGGTCTAGTAATGACAGGAGCATGGAGTTTGAACCCTGGATCTACTATGTTCCATTGATCTTTCCCCAATAGTGCAGGCACATTGTCAGCATAAGCAGCCATAAATTTGGCAACAGAGAAATACTCAGAGCAATATTGATCAACTTCACCATCTTTATCATGATCATTTGCCTCATCTTGTCAAATGCTTGCCACAACAAGAGCCCTTTCACTGACTTGAACTTTGAATTGAAGCATTCTGCAAGGTTACTTGTCACATAATCTACTTTGCAGATTTCGTTGAATTTGCTTCTTGACCACACCTTGCCCTGATGTGCATCCATGTACTCCTTCACAAGAGGATTTTGAGCATACAACACTCTCAAATGGTGTTCATGCTTCCTTTTGCTGCATGTGTATGATGCTGGCCATAAGTTCTCATCATAAACTTTACCTTTGAACTTCTTTTTGAAATTATGCGCTAGGTGTCGCATGCATTACCTATGCTCCACTCCAGGGAATACAATTTCTACTGCACTCTCTAAACCCTTGCAAGCATCTGTGTGTATAGCTAAACCTGGGGGTGTGCCTATAATGTTGCACAACTGCTGCAGAAACCAGACCCAACTTTCCTCAGACTCTGCCTCCACCACACCAAATGCAACTGGGAATAGCCAGTTGTGTCCATCAACTGCAGAAGCTTCTACTAGCTGTCCTCTCCATCTTCCAGTCAAATGTGTAGCATCTACAGCCAAATAGGGCCTACAACCATCTAGAAACCCCTGCTAGCGAGCATTGAAACAAACAAAAGCCCTTCTGAAGCACTCCTTCTGAAATGACTTCCCTTTTATTTTGAATGGAACTGTATGCTTGTCAATCTCTACAACACTCCCTGGACTTGCCATCTCCACTTCAGCTTTGAAAGTGTAAAGCAGCTGAAAACTGTCATTCCATTGACCATTAATTCTGTCAAGAGCCTTTTCCCTAGCATTGAAAATTCTCATGTAAGGAATTTCTATCTTGTACTTCTCAAAAAGCTTCCCATGGAGTGCGATTGGACCAAGTCCAGGTTCGTCTCTCAGCCAATCCAATATAGCATCTGCCACCCACCTAGTTTTTGCTAGCTTGGTTTTGGCCTTCCCCCCTCCCCCTCCAGGTGGACAGGTGTGCTTGTGTGGGTTTTTCTTTATCTGAAACAAAATAAAAGGGTAAAGAACAGTTAAGAAACCTTACTCAACGATCTGAAACTAAATTACTAACTGAACTTGGATTACCTGAATATATTTGCTCTTTCTCATACGAGATGCATGCAACTTCCACCTACACCTAGGATATGGACAAAAAACTGTGAACCTTGCTGGCTCACTCCTTTAAATCTTATAGGTGTTTTCAGATATAATGCACCATGTTGTCACTACATTCCGACAGTCCACCATTGATTGGAAAATGGTACCTACACTAAGCTCAGGTTTTTCCCTGTTCCACTCAATTGTTGGCATGTCATCACCATCGTATTCATCCTTGATTAAGCTGTCCATGTTCTCCACCTTCTCTCCATCGTCAGTGTCATCAAACCTAGCTTGGCTGATGGGCTCCTCCATATATTCGTCATCCACTGCTTGCTGACTGGCTACATCGACCAGTTCAGGAAACATCATCTCGTCTTCATCATCATTTGTAGGCACTGCCTCGTCAGGTTCTGCATCTTCTTCTCCACCAACTGCAGAAGGTACACGAGAAGCAGCAGCTGAATCGGAACCAGAATTGGCAGCAGGCATGTTGTGGCTCCATGAACCACTTGCTTTACTTGGTGTCGACCTACAAGGAGTGCCGGGGTGCTGGCTATTAGCACAGACAGATGATGTCTGAACTCCCTTCCCCTTCGCCCGTTCTGCGCGTGGCTGAAGCACATTGATTTGGAGTTTACCGAATCGGCAGCCAGCAATCCCAGCAAAAAGCAACGGCATATGATCATCGCAAGTTAGTGGGAGAAATCTTTGCTCGTCACTGCTGAAGTAATTCAGTTCAACAGCATCGGCATCACTCCAGGGATAGGTGTTTCGGAGCTCAGCTCGCAAATCTTTGAAAGACATACTGGTTTCTACCACTTTGGGATAGAAAAATGATGAAATCAAATGCGGTTTAGTACCACGCAGCACACTAGTTTCCATTCTAATCGCCAGCCGGAAAGCCAGCGCGGGATCAATCCTATTTGGTTGGGGAAGGAAACAAAGGCTTCAGTTAGCTGGGTAAAATCGAGCACAAATTCGAACGATTCAAGAAAACAGAAGTCAAATACGGCCTACAATACGACGGAGAACGTCAATTTGAGAGGAAGCAATGCTTACCCAGGTTTAATCCATGAATTATCTCCTGCGGATTCGACCCAATCCTCTCCATGATCGACTGCATTCCGGGCGTCCTCACTCAACATCGCTATGTAATCCCAGATGGGGGGGGGGTGGGCTATATCTGGCGGAGACGCGGCGTCGCCGACGAACGGACAAGGGCATAGGGTGGAGGAAACAACTGCGGTGGATGCGGCAAGACGCCGGCGGAGGGGGCGGGGCGGCGCTGTGCAGTGCGGCCTGTCTAGATCTGTTTCAAATTCAGACAAGCTGCCCAATACGTGTCTCCTTGCGGTCCCACCCGTCAGCAAGCAACAGTCAGACGAAGACTCAGCCCCACTCGTCAGCAACTAACGGTCAATGGACGGTCAAGACGGCAAACGCCCGCTATGAGCATTTGTGAGAGTTTCAGCTAAGGAAGAGGGGAAAAGTGAGCAAATGTTTGGAACGTGGGGAAAAGTGAGCACAACTAAGGAACCAGGGGCACTAATTTAAATATCCCTAAAATATTACCTTCTGTGCGGCTGTTTATCAATTCTGAGAGATGGCGAGTCGTCGGCTTCTGCCCCCGTGCCGCTAGTGCTGGGGTGTTCGGCGATAAACCTGAGCGCTCTTTTTCCCATGTTTGGGTCCTTCGAGGGAGGCGCTCAGCCCAACGAACAAGGTAATCGGACTATAATGCGTGAACACTCTCACTTAGCCATAGAATTCTATAATTTTAAATTTCGGCGAAGCCCCTGGTATTCGGAAGACCGAGTTCGGGGCGCTATCCACGCCTTGGCCGGATAGAGCCGACTCCTCGCTCTAAGCGGCATAAGTCTTTAGGGACTCGAAAAAACCTCCCGAACAGCGACCAGCTCTCGCTTCATCATGACAGTCAGTTTTAGCTTTCTCCACTGAGGTGCTCGACCCAGCTCAACTGGGGCACAATCGCAGTGGTTCTCCTAGTGCTACCTTAGCCGATATAGCGGAACGTAAGGCACCAAAACATAGGAGCCGGGCAAACCCAACTATTGACCCAAGACATGATTCGGAGCCGATGCATATAATGCTATAAGTTCGGGGTGCCACACTTGTTAAAGTGTTCAGACTTCTCACACCATGTTGAGGGGTACTGAAGCCCCTGGCGTATTTCGGTCGTACCAAAGTGTACGGGTGCAACATGTCATTAAGGAACATATATAAAAAAAGTAATGCAAAAATAGACAAAAGCTATGCATTTGTTTATTAAAGAGAGCTGCGATCAAAGCAGAATGATACAAATAATGCGATAAGCAAAAGGTTGGACTATTTAACGTGTCCGTTCTAGGGGCGAGCTGCGGAATAGTATGCGAAACAGGTATACTGCTCGCGATAGAGACCACCTGGGAGTTCCGTAATGCGGCGTGGCTTGTCTGCTTCCCTGGTTCTTGCATCGTTTGTTCGGCAATTGAACTTCCGAACGGGCCTTCCGAAGAGTGGAGTCCTGAAAGTAAGAGAAAATTAAAAAATCGGCAGCCCCTGGTGCGGTTTAAGCCGTGTTTCGGGCGTGCCGTGATGGTGCCCCTCCCCCTGTACCCATGGTATTTCTAGAGCATAGTTATGTACGCGAAGTACTGGTATCACATTTTTGCGAGGGCTGGGGTTGGGGCCGCATTGCTACGCCTGCTAGGGTTGTGCCAGGCGGTCTTGTTGTAGGTTACTCCTTGTTGTAGGTTACTCCGGGCGCGCTTGACGGTGTCCGGTCATTTAATGGCTGGACTGGAGAACTTCCTGGAGAGGCTGTTTTGTACTTCTGCTGCAAGGGCCGCAGTGTGCTCCTCCGTTCGGAGGGAGCGTTCGGTGTTTCCATTGACCGTAATTACTCCTCGAGGGCCTGGCATTTTGAGCTTAAGGTATGCGTAGTGCGGTACCGCATTGAACTTGGCGAATGCGGTTCGCCCGAGCAGTGCGTGATAGCCACTGCGGAATGGGACTATGACGAAGATTAACTCCTCGCTTCGGAAATTATCCGGAGATCCGAAGACCACTTCAAGTGTGACTGAGCCTGTATAGTTGGCCTCTACACCTGGTATTATGCCTTTAAAGGTCGTCTTTGTGGGCTTAATCCTCGAGGGATCTATGCCCATTTTCCGCACTGTATCCTGGTAAAGCAGGTTCAGGCTGCTGCCGCCGTCCATAAGGACTCTAGTGAGATGAAATCCGTCAATAATTGGGTCTAGAACCAATGCGGCGAATCCTCCATGACGGATGCTAGTGGGGTGGTCCCTCCGATCAAAGGTGATCGGCCAGGAGGACCATGGGTTGAACTTTGGGGCGACTGGCTCTACCGCGTATACGTCCCTTAATGCGCGCTTCCGCTCCCTTTTGGGTACGTGGGTTGCGTATATCATGTTCACCGTCCGCACTTGTGGGAGAAAACCCTTCTGTCCACTGTTGTTCGGCGACCGGGGCTCTTTGTCGTCATCGCTATGCAGCCCCTTGTCTGTATTTTCGGCATTTAACTTTCCTGCCTGCTTGAACACCTAACAATCCCTGTTGGTGTGATTGGCCGGCTTTTCGGGGGTGCCATGTATCTGGCACAAGCGGTCGAGTATTCGGTCCAAACTGGACGGGCCCCTAGGATTTCTTTTGAATGGCTTTTTCCGCTGACCAGATTTATAGCCTCTGAATCCGGCATTAACTGCCGCATCCTCAGCATTGTCGCCGTTAATGCGGCGCTTCTGCTTGTTGCGACGTGACCTGCCACCACTATCCCTGGTATCCAAATTACCAGGGTTCTTGGTCATGTTGTTGCTACGAGCGAGCCAGCTGTCTTCTCCCGCGCAAAAGCGGGTCATGAGTGTCGTGAGTGCTGCCATAGATTTCGGCTTTTCCTGTCCAAGGTGCCGGGCAAGCCACTCGTCACGAATATTGTGCTTGAAGGCTGCTAGGGCCTCAGCGTCCGGACAGTCGACTATTTGATTTTTCTTTGTTAGGAACCGTGTCCAGAATTGCCTGGCCGATTCCTCTGGCTGCTGAATTACGTGACTTAGGTCATCAGCGTCTGGGGGTCGCACATAAGTGCCCTGGAAATTGTCGAGGAATGCGGCTTCCAGGTCCTCCGAACAACTGATTGATCCTGTTGGCAAGCTGTTAAGCCAATGCCAAGCTGGTCCTTTAAGCTTGAATGGGAGGTATTTGATGGCGTGGAAATCATCGCCGCGGGCCATGTGGATATGAAGGAGATAATCCTCGATCCATATTGCAGGATCTGTTGTGCCATCATATGATTCGATATTTACGGGTTTGAAACCTTCGGGGATTTGATGATCCATTATTTCGTCTGTGAAGCATAGTGGGTGTGCGGCGCCTCTGTACTGGGCTATATCACGACGTAGCTCCAATGAGCTTTGTCTACTGTGTTCGGCCCTGCCAAATTTATGGCCGGCGTGACGGTTACCGTCTCGAGTCGTGGGGCGCCCACGCGATCCGTAGATTGATCTTGTTTGCCTTGCCTTGCCCTCCAACATATCTCGTAGGTCCGGCGCATTTTCCCGTGCCTTGGTACGGGGTGCGTCTTGAGTGGAGGGCCGAGAGGCCTCTCTGTCGCGGCCACGAGGTGGCCGATCGGCCGTATCGAGTGCAGGTGATGCAGGTTTAAGTGCTTCCTCCTCTAGTCGGGGTAGCAACCTACGCTTTGGGTAGCTCTTGGAGGGGCGTTCGAGTTTATGCTCTTCGGCCGCAAGGACTTCAGTCCATCTGTCGACTAGCGAATCTTGATCAGCTCTAAGCTGTTGCTGTTTTTTCTTGAGGCTTCTTGCCGTGGCCATAAGCCTGCGTTGAAAACGCTCTTGCTCGACGGGATCCTCTAGCACGACAAATTCGTCGTCGTCGAGGCTTGCCTCGTCTTCGGAGGGAGGCATATAATTATCATCCTCGACCTCTCTATCTGCCGCTCTCTCATGAGGGCTGGTTTCTCCATCCTCCTGTGCTAAATCTTGCTGGAGGGGGTTTTCTTCGGCACTCTCCGGAGTATTATTATCTCCCGTGCTGGAATCACCGTATTCGTTTTGGCGGGATTTTGATCAGCGCCGCTGACACCGGCGCTTAGGCTGTTTCTTGGAGGGGTCATCCTCCGCTGTTCCATTGCCATCTCCTTCTTTTGGGGTGTCCACCATGTATATGTCATATGACGAGGTGGCTTTCCAGGGCCTAATAGGCGCTGGTTCTTCATCGTCTCCTTCATCGGCGTCCATACCGTCGATGTCTTCGGAGTCGAAGTCGAGCATGTCGGTTAAATCGTCGACAGTGGATACAAAGTGGGTGGGCTTTGAATTTCTCCATCGTCTGTACCCCAACCTTGCTGACCGTAGTCCGGCCAGGGCTCTCCTGATAAAGAGAGAGACTTCAGTGTCTTCAGAATATCGCCGAAAGGCGAGTGCTGAAAGATGTCCGCGGCAGTAAACTCCATGATCGTCGCCCAATCGGATTCGATCGGCAAGGGCGCGGAGGGTTCGGAGTCCGGAGAGGAGTCCGGCTCCCTGGAGTCACGAGTCTCGCGGAGTGCGGGGCTGGTGTTCGGCTCGATCGCCGTTGGGATCGCAACAACCGAGGCGGCGTCCAACCACCCATCCTCGATCGGCGCAGTAGGCTCCGAATTAAGGGTCGAAGCCGATGCGGGTGCGGCCTCTAGGGCACTGTTCGGCGGCAGAGCTAGATCATGCCTGTCGTGATAGTGCGGCGCGCTCGGCAGTGGCTCGAATCCGTCGAAGATCAAGTCCCCGCGGATGTTAGCCGTGTAGTTTAAACTTCCAAATCTGACCTGACGGCCAGGGGCATAGCTTCCGATCTGCTCCAGATGGCCAAGTGAATTGGCCCACAGTGCGAAGCCGCCGAAGACGAAGATCTGTCCGGGGAGGAAGGTCTCACCCTGGACTGCATCGCTATTGATGATCGTAGGAGCCATCGAGCCTGACAGCGATGACACAGAGGAACTCTCAATGAAAGCACCAATGTCGGTGTCAAAACCAGCGGATCTCGGGTAGGGGGTCCCGAACTGTGCGTCTAGGCCGGATGGTAACAGGAGGCAAGGGACACGAAGTTTTACCCAGGTTCGGGCCCTCTCGATGGAGGTAAAACCCTATGTCCTGCTTGATTAATATTGATGATATGGGTAGTACAAGAGTAGATCTACCACGAGATCGGAGAGGCTAAACCCTAGAAGCTAGCCTATGGTATGATTGTTGTTCTGTATGTTGTCCTACGGACTAAAACCCTTATATAGACACCGGAGAGGATTAGGGTTACACAAAGTCGGTTACAATGGTAGGAGAACTACATATCCGTATCGCCAAGCTTGCCTTCCACGCCAAGGAAAGTCCGTTCCGGACACGGGATGAAGTCTTCAATCTGGTATCTTCATAGTCCAGGAGTCCGGCTGAAGGTATAGTCCGGCCATCCGGACACCCCCTAATCCAGGACTCCCTCAGAGCCCTCGAGCCATGTAACATTGGGCATCTTGCCCACCATGGCGCCTCCGCACTCCGCCTGGCGGCCGCCCACAACCTTCGGCTTGACATTGAAGGTCTTCAACCATAAGCCAAAGTGGGGTTTGATGTGGAGGAAGGCCTCGCACACGATGATGAATGCCGAGATATTGAGGATGAAATTCGGGGCCAGATCGTGGAAATCCAGGCCGTAGTAGAACATGAGCCCCCGGACGAATGGGTGGAGAGGGAATCCCTATCCGCGGAGGAAATGGGTAAGGAACACTACCCTCTCATGGGGCCCGGGGGTGGGGATGAGCTGCCCCTCATCTGGGAGCCGGTGCACGATGTCGTCGGGCAGATATCCGGCTCTCCTCAGCTTCTTTATGTCTCCCTCCGTGACGGAGGAGACCATCCACCCGCCTCTCGCTCCGGACATGGTGGGGGAAGGTTGAGGTGGGAAGTGCAGACTTGGGCGCTAGAGCTCGAGTGTGTGAAAATGGATGAGAAAAGGAGGAAGAAGGCGTGGATGAAAAGGTGAATCCTTATCCCTTTATATGGGCGGACGAAATTATGCGCCCCCACTAGCCTGGTAAAACTCGCTTATCCCCCAAGCGCCGTAATCGATGGCGCGGTTGGGTTACCCACGCCCGTATTGATGAGAATCCCGTAATAAGGGGAAACGATCTCTGCTTTGACAAGACGTGTCAAAAAACTGCCTCGCGTTATATGCGGGGCTAGTTAAAGGAAACGGTTCGAATAATCACCGGGCCATGACATAACGTCATGCTGCCAAAACAAGTCAGCAAATTAGATTTGCGAAAATATTATTCTCTCTACGGTGGTACGTGGAACTTATTTTGCAGGGTTGGACACTATCCTTGTATTCAAATTCTTCCGTGGTGTATTTGGAGGAGGAACCCGCCTTGCAATGCCGAAGACAATACTGCGCGTCGGACTCATCGTCATTGAAGCCTGGTTCAGGGGCTACTGAGGGAGTCCTGGATTAGGTGGTCTTTGGACAGCCGGACTATATCCTTTGGCCGGACTGTTAGACTATGAAGATACAAGATTGAAGACTTTGTCTCGTGTCTGGAGGGGACTCTACTTGGCGTAGAAGGCAAGCTAGGCTGTTAGCAGCAAGCCATGCCCATGGTGGCGGCGTCCACGTCGGGTGCACCAAGCGCGTGCATGGGCGCGCGTCGGGCGGGTCGGGCGCGGCCGGCACCGTGGCGTAGGTATATGAGGCGCGTTGTGTGTGTGTGATCTGGTCGGTTAGACGGAGGCGCAGGGGTGTTGCCGCGCCGGACGCTGGACCGAGTCACGACCCGTGGCATGTGTGCGCTGCGGGCGTGGGAGCTGGGAGCGCGGGGCGTGCGCGAAGTGGGCAGCAGGGCAGCTGCGGGAGCGGTCGTGGCCGTTGGGCATGCATGTATAAGTTCCGTTCTCCTCGTATTGTAGTGAGCAGTGGAGTACGTGCTCAGGGAAAGAAAAGGATGCCGTTCGAGCGGCATGTGGTGTTCGTGCGCCACAAAATACTTGTGTCTCTGTCCTTCTTCCTTCTCGTTCCTTCTTCCTCTGGTGATCTAGGTCAGAGAGAGAGAGAAAGGTGCAGAGAGAGAGAGAGAGGTAGAGCAAGGGCATAGCCACGGTTCCAACAATTGGTATACAGAGCCAGGTTAGAGGGGCGGCCGTGGCGCGCGGTGGCGTCCGCGGTGCGCGGCGGACATGAAGGTCTTGGCAACGGCGCGCGGCGAGCGCGTGGCGTCGGCAACGCGCGGCGAGTCCACGGCGGTGTGGCGTGATGCCGGGCGCGCGGCGAGCGCGTGGCGTCGGCAATACGCGGCGAGTCCACGGCGGTGTGGCGTGATGCCCTGCGCGCGACGAGCAGCGGCGGTCGCGGAGACGAGGAGGTCGCGGAGGACCTGCATGGTGTCGCAGAGGCCGCGGCGGCTCGGCGCGATGACCGTGGAGGCGCTGCGCTGCGGTTGACGGCGCAGCAGTGCAGGGCAATAAGCGCGGCGGCAAGCCGGGCGCGACCGGTGCGTGTTATGGGTGCGCACCGGACGCGTCGGGCGCATCTGGGCCGCGGGAGTGGACCGCGTCGAGGCGCTGGACCTGGTTGCGCAGATCGCGTACGTGCGCGGCGGGAGCGCGGGCCGGGAGCGCGGGGACATGGGAGTGCGGGTACGACGACGATGGTGTGGCGAAGGCAGAGGAGGATTGACCGCGTCGGGGCGCTGGACTCGGGCCGTGGCGACTGCGTGTGTGCGCGTCATGTACACGAGCCTGGGAGCGCGAGACGTGGGGTGCTGCTCGGCTGAGGCCGCAGCGGCGCGGTGCGACGGCCATGGCGCGACGTCGACGACGAGCCTGACATGTGCATGGGCCATGGCTTGGGGCGTGAATGTTAGCAGCAAGCCATGCCCGTGATGGCGGCGTCCGCGTCGGGTGCACCAAGCGCGTGCATGGGCGCGCGTCGGGCAAGTCGGGCGCGGCCGGCTCCGTGGCATAGGTATACGAGGCGCGTTGTGTGTGTGTGATCGGGTCGGTTAGACGGAGGCGCAAGGGTGTTACCGCGCCGGACGCTGGACCGAGTCACGACCCGTGGCATGCGTGCGCTGCGGGCGTGGGAGCTGGGAGCGCGGGGCGTGCGCGAAGTGGGCAGCAGGGCAGCTGCGGGAGCGGTCGTGGCCGTTGGGCATGCATGTATAAGTTCCGTTCTCCTCGTATTGTAGTGAGCAGCTGAGTACCTGCTCAGGGAAAGAAAAGGATGCCGTTCGAGCGGCGGGTGGTGTACGTGTGCCACAAAAATACTTGTGTCTCTGTCCTTCTTCCTTCTCCTTCCTTCTTCTTCCTCTGGTGATCTAGTTCAGACAGAGAGAAAGGTGCAGAGAGAGAGAGAGGTAGAGCAAGGGCATAGCCACGGTTCCAACATAGGCAATATGGATATGTATATCACCTCCTTTGTAACCGACCTTGTGTAACCCTAACCTCTCCGGTGTCTATATAAACCGGAGGGTTTTAGTCCATAGGATGATAGACAATCATACCATAGGCTAGCTTCTAGGGTTTAGCCTCTCTGATCTCGTGGTAGATCTACTCTTGTACTACCCATATCATCAATATTAATCAAGCAGGACGTAGGGTTTTACCTCCATAAAGAGGGCCCGAACCTGGGTAAAGCATTGTGTCCCCTGCCTCCTGTTACCATCCGGCCGAGACGCATAGTTCGGGACCCCCTACCCGAGATCCGCCGATTTTGACACCGACAACCATGAAAACCCAATTCCACAGTCGCGACCTTCTGTACCCGAGAGATCCCATCTTGGGGCCTTTTCCGGAGCTCCACCGGAGGGGGCATTGATCATGGAGGGCCTCTGCATCAACTCCATGGCCTCTTCAGTGATGTGTGAGTAGTTTACTTCAGACCTACGGGTCCATAGTTATTAGCTAGATGGCTTCTTCTCTCTCTTTGGATCTCAATACGAAGTTCTCCTCGATCTTCTTGGAGATCTATTCGATGTAATCTTCTTTTGCGGCGTGTTTGTCGAGATCCGATGAATTGTGGGTTTATGATCCAGATTATCTATGAACAATATTTGATTCTCCTCTGAATTCTTTTATGTATGATTGGTTTATCTTTGCAAGTCTCTTCGAATTAGCAGTTTGGTTTGGCCTACTAGATTGATCTTTCTTGCAATGGGAGAAATGCTTAGCTTTGGGTTCAATCTTGCGGTGCTCGATCCCAGTGACAGAAAGGGAACCGTCACGTATTGTATTATTGCCATTGAGGATAAAAAGATGGGGTTTATATCATATTGCATGAGTTTATCCCTCTACATCATGTCATCTTCCTTAAAAGTATTACTCTGTTCTTATGAACTTAATACTCTAGATGCATGCTGGATAGCGGTCGATGTGTAGAGTAATAGTAGTATATGCAGAATTGTTTCGGTCTACTTGTCTCGGACGTGATGCCTATATACATGATCATACCTAGATATTCTCATAACTATGCTCAATTCTATCAATTGCTCGACAGTAGTTCGTTTACCCACCGTAATACTTATGCTCTTGAGAGAAGCCACTAGTGAAACCTATGGCCCCCGGGTCTATCTTCCATCATATTAATCTTCCAACACTTAGTTACTTCTTTTTCCGTTTATTTTACCTTGCATCTTTATTTCTCTTTATCATAAAAACACCAAAAATATTATCTTATCATATCTATCAGATCTCACTCTCATAAGTGACCGTGAAGGGCTTGACAACCCCTTTATCGTGTTGGTTGCGAGGTTCTTATTTTTTTGTGTAGGTGCGTGGTACTTGACCGTGATCTCCTACCGGATTAATACCTTGGTTCTCAAAAACTGAGGGAAATACTTATGCTACTTTGCTGCATCACCCTTTCCTCTTCCAAGGAAAACCAACGTAGTGCTCAAGAGGTGGCAAGAAGGATTTCTGGCGCCGTTGCCGGGGAGATTCACGCCAAGTCAAGTCAAGATTTGACTCCCAACAACGAGTCATTTCTGGCGCCTTTACCAAGTCAAAACATACCAAGTACCCATCACAAACTCTTGTCCCTCGCATTACATTATTTGCCATTTGCCTCTCGTTTTCCTCTCCCCCACTTCACCCTTGCTGTTTTATTCTCCCTCTCTCTTTGTTCCCCTTCTCTTCCGTATTTGCCTCTTTTGCCCGTTTCTTGTTTGCTTGTGTGTTGGATTGCTAGCTTGTCACGATGGCCCAAGATAATACTAAATTGTGTGACTTTGCCAATACCAACAACAATGATTTTCTTAGCACTCCGATTGCTCCTCTTACCGATGTTGAATCTTGTGAAATTAGTGCTGCTTTGTTGAATCTTGTCATGAAAGATCAATTCTCCGACCTTCCTAGTGAAGATGCTGCTACCCATATAAACAACTTTGTTGATTTGTGTGATACGCAAAAGAAGAAAGATGTGGATAATGATATTGTTAAATTGAAACTATTTCCGTTTTTGCTTAGAGATCGTGCTAAAGCTTGGTTTTCGTCTTTGCCTAAAAATAGTATTGATTCATGGAATAAGTGCAAAGATGCTTTTATCTCTAAGTATTTTCCTCCCGCTAAGATCATCTCTCTTAGAAACGATATTATGAATTTTAAGCAACTTGATCATGAACATGTTGCACAATCTTGGGAGAGGATGAAATTAATGATACGTAATTGCCCTACACATGGTTTGAATCTTTGGATGATTATACAAAACTTTTATGCCGGATTGAATTTTGCTTCTACAAATCTTTTAGATTCGGCCGCGGGAGACATTTTTATGGAAATCACTTTAGGAGAAGCTACTAAACTCCTAGATAATATTATGGTTAATTATTCTCAATGGCACACCGAAAGATCTACTAATAAAAAAGTGCATGCAATTGAAGAGATTAATGTTTTGAGTGGAAAGATGGATGAACTTATGAAATTGTTTGCTAATAAGAGTGCTCCTACTGATCCTAATGATATGCCTTTGTCTACCTTGATTGAGAATAATAATGAATCTATGGATGTGAATTTTGTTGGTAGGAACAATTTTGGTAATAACGCGTATAGAGGTAATTTTAATTCTAGGCCGTTTCCTAGTAATTCCTCTAATAATTATGGTAATTCCTACAGCAATTCTTATGGAAATTATAATAAGATGCCCTATGATTTTGAATCTAGTATTAAAGAATTTATTACTTCGCAAAAGAGTTTCAATGCTTTGATTGAAGAAAAATTGCTTAAGATTGATGAGTTGGCTAGGAACGTTGATATAATTTCTCTTGATGTTGATTCTTTGACTTAGATCTACTAGTCGTCAACCCGTGCACTTGCACGGGCTAGTTTTATTTCTTTATGATAGATATATAGCCATTATTTTGCATTTTTATATCAAAAATTCATTATATGCATGCATAGGAACAACTTGAATGAATTATTAGTTTAGAAATTTGTAACATTTTGTATATACCATTATTGGTGTTGACTGCAAAGGAACATTAGACTATATTTACTAACGTTCAAGTACACGCTACATAAAAATGGAAGGACAATTATGTGAGATACAATACAATATTGAAAATGAAGTGTTGCTTATCTGATTGAAGTAGTTACAAAATGAAGAAGCTTTCCGATCATTGAATACAATATTAATACACTTCATATTCATGAAAAAAAGAACCGGCCCTACAATATTGTGGCTCAGTTATAAATAACAATCAAACTTACAATTTGGAACGTAAATTGTAAAAATTATTAAAAACAAAGGTTCTTGGTAGTATTTTCAAATGGCGCAAGGACATGTATATTTCTACTTGAATCCAACAAGGACCAATAAGCTCCTCCAGAAAAAATGAAGAAGTGATGCATGTTGCACGGTACTCTAAGAAGCTTGCCGTTTTAAACAAAGTGGAAATGTTTAGGACAACATGCAAACTAAGTCACTGCAAGTAAAACCTCGGATATCATTCGAATTTTTTGTGGTACCTTGTGAACAAAGCTGTAATTATGGCAATATCTTAGATGTAGGTAATGAGAAAACATTAGAACATGATGGCAGCCTCTTTAGAAGAACATACATATGCTCACATTATTTCTCACATCTCCTTAGGGGGAATTCATTACAACTCTTTGAACTAACGTCCATATTACTGATATATTTCTGTGGCAATGGGAAGAGAAACTCATAAAGAGATCTATAGATGGTGATAAGAAATTATGATCAAATATACTAACCAATGCAATGCTTTAGTGGCTGTTGTCCCACTAAAATGTTCATCAGATTGGCCCAGCCCACACTGAATCTAAGAATGAAAACCGCATCAGAAAATCATCATATTTTCACATAAAAAATAAGAGCACACCCACATATTATAGATTTCCAAGCAATTTACTTTCTGTAACTCCAGTATATAATATTTTTTTGCTCAAATTGATGAAACCTTGCCCGCGACGAAAAATGGTAGATATTACACCTTCAACGGAAAGAAATGTAGAAGAAAGATTCTCACCAATGAATCCATCATTCTTATCTTGCCATCATCCACAATTGGTCTGCATGGACATATGGGATGGTAGAGTTGAGAAGAATCTCAACATAATTCGATGGTCTATACAAAAGCCTGTAATACATCAAAGTACTATTAGTATTATTTACGTGAACAAATGTGGAGGCTCACAAGGATCATCCATTAGTAACAAAATTGAAGATACATAAATAGTGCGACAATGTTGCAAATATGGATTAAAGTCAAAATTCTAAACATTAGGCACATCACAGCATAGACAAAGTTCTCAGGATCATTTCAAACTCCAAGACTTCAAAAGAAGAACACTGTTATTCTGGTGATATAACCGGTCGGGAGTTTCAGTACTCGATTATTGCTTTATGACTTACAAATATGTGCCACAATGTATCGGGACTTAGCTATGGACAGCCATAATCGAGTACAAATGTGCTTTATCGGGAGCAATAATCAAAGACACCGCACTGCAGGAGACATGTATACAACCAAATCCTAGATTGCAACAATACTGCTACAGTATAATCTATAAGCATACTTATCTCAGTAATTTTTGCAGGAATTTAACATTTTTTTCAATCATATCACATTCCAACCAACATATAATCTGTAGTTCTTCCTATTGATTACCTGTATGGTATGGTTCTCCAGAGCTGGACAGTACATAATCAAATTTCCACCTGGGCACAATTGCAGCATGCCTTTACACAGACCGTGAATATATCAAGAATGGAACATTCATACTTTAAGTTGATGCCCATTCATCCCTTCATGAAATGTAAACCTGAGAGAAAAACTCTTACTACACTAACACTGCCGTGGTCATAATATATAAAAATCGCTGCAGCAATAAGAATTACAAAATAGCAGTTTATAGGGAAAAAGACACAACCATTCTTACTTGGTGAATATATATACATGTACTCATTGTATTCTAATTCATGAAATTTGCCATTGCCTCTGAATTATATGTTGTTAGATATATTCTTTTCAACAGTGGATCTCTGATTAAAAGATATAGTCATACCATATGTGTTCTCTTTGCACAAAACTCATGGTAGGAAGCTCCTAGAGGTAATGGAACACTTACGTTGTGCTGGAAAGAGATGCAACTCGGGTCGATTTCGCTCTTGGCAAAGCCAAGCTACTGCTGACGCCTCAAGGGGTGTGAGGGAGTCCTTGATTAGGGGGTCTCCGAACAGTCGGACTATCTCCATTGGCCGGACTGTTAGACTATGAAGATACAAGATTGAAGACTTCATCTCATGTCCGGATGGGACTCTACTTGGCGTGGAAGGCAAGCTAGGCAATACGGATATGGATATCTCCTCCTTTGTAATCGACCTTGTGTAACCCTAACCCTCTCCGGTGTCTATATAAACCGAAGGGTTTTAGTCCGTAGGACAACAATAACAACATACAATCATACCATAGGCTAGCTTCTAGGGTTTAGCCTCTCTGATCTCATGGTAGATCTACTCTTGTACTACCCATATCATCAATATCAATCAAGCAGGACGTAGGGTTTTACCTCCATCAAGAGGGCCCGAACCTGGGTAAAACATCGTGTCACCTGCCTCCTGTTACCATCCGGCCTAGACGCACAGTTCGGGACCCCCTACCCGAGATCCGCCGGTTTTGACACCGACATTGGTTCTTTCATTGAGAGTTCCTCTATGTCGTCGCCGTTAGGCTTGATGGCTCCTACTATCATCGATAGCGATGCGGTCCAGGGTGAGACTTTTCTCCCTGGACAGATCTTCGTATTCGGCGGCTTTGCACTGCGGGCTAATTCGCTTGGCCATCTGGAGCAGATTCAAAGCTACGCCCCTGGCCATCAGGTCAGATTTGGAAGTTTGAACTACACGGCCGACATCCGCAGAGACTTGATCTTCGACGGATTCGAGCCACAGCCGGGCGCGCCGCACTGTCGCGATGGGTATGACCTAGCTCTGCCGCCGAACAGTACCCCATAGGCCGTGCCAGCATCAGCTCAGACCCTTAGTTCAGAGCCAACTGCACCAATCGAGGACAGGTGGTTAGACACCGCCTCAGGGGCTGCAGTCTCAACGGCGATCGAGCCGAACACCAGCATAATCCTCTGCACAGCCCGTGACTCCAAGGTGCCGGACTCTTTTTCTGACTCCGAACCGCCCGCGCCCCTGCCAATCGAATCCGATTGGGCGCTGATCATGGAATTCACTGCCGTAGATATCTTTCAGCACTCGGCGACATTCTGAATTCACTAAGAGCTCTCTCTTTTTCAGGAGAGCCCTAGCCGGATTATGGCCAACAGGATTGGGATGTGGACGATGAAGAAATTGGATTGGGATAGCGGAGGATGACCCCTCCAAGAAGCAACCCAAACACCGATGTCAGCGGCGCCGCTCTCAGTCCTGCCAAAGCAAAAGTGGTGATACCGGCACAGGAGATAATAACACTTCGGATAGTGCCGAAGACAACAGCAATCCCCTCCAGCAAGATTTAGAGCAGGAGAATGAAGAAGCCAGCTCTCCTGAGAGAGCGGCACACGGAGAGGAGGAGGATGACAATTACATCCCCCCTCCGAAGACGAGGCAAGCCTCCGCGACGATGAATTCGCCGTCCCAGAGGAGCCCGTCGAACAAGAGCGCTTCAAGCGCCGGCTTATGGCCACGACAAATAGCCTGAAGAAAAAGCAGCAGCAGCTTCATGCTGATCAAGATCTGCTAGCTGACAAATGGACTGAAGTCCTCGTGGCCGAGGAATATAAACTCGAGCGCACCTCCAAGAGTTACCCAAGGCGCAGGTTACTACCCCGACTGGAGGAAGAAGCGTATGATACGGCTAATCGGCCACCTCGTGGCCGCGATAGAGAGGCATTCCAGCCAAAAGCTCAGCCTCCACCCCAACGCCATTCAAATAATAAGGCATGGGGAGATATGTCAGACCTGCAAGACATATTGGAGGACAAGGCAAAGCATTCAAGATCGATCTATGGATCACGAGGGTGCACCACTCTGCGAGACGATAAACGTCACGCCGGATACAGTAAAAGCAAATCCGGCCGGGCCGAACACAGCGGGCAAGACCCATTCGAGCTGCATCGAGATATAGCCCAATACAGAGGCGCCGCACACCCCTTATGCTTCACAGATGAAGTAATGGAACATCAATTCCCAGAAGGTTTCAAACCTGTAAATATTGAATCATACGACGGCACAACAGATCCCGCAATATGGATTGAGGACTTCCTCCTCCACATCCACATGGCCCGCGGCGATGACTTACACGCCATCAAATACCTCCCACTAAAGCTCAAAGGACCAACGCGGCATTGGCTTAACAGCTTGCCAGCGGACTCCATTAGTTGTTGGGAAGATCTGGAAGCCGCATTCCTCGACAACTTTCAGGGAACTTATGTGCGACCACCAGACGCCGATGATTTGAGCCACATAATTTAGCAACCAGAAGAGTCGTCCAGGAAATTCTGGACTTGGTTCGTTACAAAGAAAAATCAAATCGTCGACTGTCGGGATGCGGAGGCCTTAGCGGCTTTCAAGCACAACATCTGAGACGAGTGGCTAGCCAGGCACCTTGGTCAGGAAAAGCCGAAATCTATGGCAGCTCTCACGACGCTCATGACCCGCTTTTGTGCGGGAGAAGACAGCTGGCTGGCTCGCAGTAATAACATATCAAAGAACCATGGTACCTCAGATACCAAGGACGGCAATAGCAGGTCACGTCGCAACAAGCATAAGAGCCACATTAACAGTGAAAATACTGAGGATACGACAGTCAATGCCGGATTCAAAGGCTCTAAACCCGGTCAGCGGAAAAAGCCATTCAAACAAAGTACGCCGGGTCCGTCCAGCTTGGACCGTATACTCGATCGCTCGTGTCAAATACATGGCACCCCAAACAAGCCAGCCAATCACACCAACAGGGATTGTTGGGTGTTCAAGCAGGCCGGCAAGTCAATTGCCGAAAACAAGGACAAGGGGCCGCATAGCGATGACGAGGAGGAGCCCCGATAGCCGCGCACTGGAGGACAGAAGAGGTTTCCCCCGCAAGTGCGGACGGTGAACATGATATACGCAACCCACATCCCCAAGAGGGAGCGGAAGCGTGCGCTCAGGGACGTATATGCGTTGGAGCCAGTCGCCCCAAAGTTCAACCCTTGGTCCTCCTGTCCGATCACCTTCGATCGCAGGGACCACCCCACTAGTATCCGTCATGGCGGATTTGCCGCACTGGTCCTAGACCCAATCATCAGCGGATTTCACCTCACTCGGGTCCTTATGGACGGCGGCAGCAGCCTGAACCTACTTTATCAGGACACAGTGTGCAAAATGGGTATAGACCCCTCAAGGATCAAACCCACTAAAACGACCTTTAAGGGCGTCATTCCAGGTGTAGAGGCCCATTGCACAGGCTCAATTACACTGGAAGTGGTCTTCAGATCCCCGGATAACTTCCGAAACGAAGAGTTAATCTTCGATATAGTCCCGTTCCGCAGTGGTTATCACGCGCTGCTCGGGCGAACCGCATTTGCTAGATTCAATGTGGTACCGCATTATGCATACCTCCAGCTCAAGATGCCAGGACCTCGCGGAGTTATTACAGTCAATGGAAACACAGAGCGCTCTCTCTGAATAGAGGAGCACACCACAACCCTCGCAGCAGAAACGCAAAGCAGCCTCTCAAGGCAATCAACCAGTTCGGCGCTTCACAGCCCGGACACCTTCAAGCGCGCTCGGGGCAATCGGCGAATAGACCGCCTGGCGCGATCTGAGCTCGTGTAGCAATGCGACGGCCACCCCAATCCCAGCCCAGCGGCGAAGCTCGTGCCGCGTGTACATAATTACGCATTAAAAATACCACGGGGATAGGTGGGGAGGGGGGCACAACTACGGCACGCCCCAAGATGCGGCCTAAACCGCACTAGTGGCTTCTCGTTTGGTTATTTTTCTGTTTCTTTCAGGACCTTAATCTCTGGAAACACTGTCCGGTAGCACTATTGCCGAACACACGATGCAGCAACCAAGGAGGCAGACATCTATGTCATACCACGGAATTTCCAGGTTGATTATAGTAACGAGTGAAATATTCAATTTAACATCATTCCTCAGCTTGCCCTTGGAAGGGACATAGTCCTACTCTTTGCTTATCGCACTATCTGTATCACTCTGCTTTAACGCAATTTTTTAATAAATAATGCATGACATTACGACTATTATTGCATTCTTGTTATATATATATATATCTATGTGTTCATTAATGATGCCTTGCAACCGTACAGTATGGTACGACCAATACACCAGGGGCTTACATACCCCACAATGCGGCGTGACAAGTCCGAACACTTTCACCAAGTGCGGCATCCCGAACTTATAGCATTATATGCATCAGCTCCGAATCATGTCTTTGGTCAAATGTTGGGTTTGCTCGGCTCCTATGTTTTGGTACCTTACGTTCAGCTCTATCGGCTAAGGTAGCGCTAGGAGAACTACTGCGACTGTGCCCCGGTTCTGCCGGGCTTAGCACCTCAGTAGAGAAAGCTAAAACTGACTATCATGATAAGGCAAGAGACTGGTTGCTATTCAGCGAGGTTTTTCGAGTCCATAAAGACTTATGCCGCTTAGGGCGAGGGGTCGGCCCTGTCCGGCTTACAGGCGTGTATCGCGCCCTGAATTCGGCCTTCCGACTACCAGGGGCTTCGCCAAAATTTAAAATTATAGAATTCTATGGCTAAGTGAGAGTGATAAAGCATTATTAGTCCGGTTGCCTTGTTCGTTGTGCTGAGCACCTCCCTCAGAGGACCCAAGTATGGGAACAAGAGTGCTCAGGTTTATCCCGAACACCCCAGCACTCGTGGCATGGGGCAGAAGCCGAGGACTAGCCATCTCTCAGATTGGATAAACAGCCAAACAGAATGTAATATTTTAAATTCAAACAAGCGTTGCATAGCGCATATGAAACAAGTTTTCATAAATACAGGATAAAACGAGCAAGTTTACTCAAATATTACATCTTTTGAACACTCGTCCGTGATGAGACGGGCACCCGGCAGAACACCCTCGTAGTACATCTCGGGAAGGCGGTGCTCCTTGCCCTTTGGCGGCCCCTCCTTGATCAGCTTCATGGCGTCTAGCTTGACCGACTGCAATTTCACATGGGCGAAAGCCCGGCGTGCACCTTCAATGCAAACAGATCGCTTGACGACCTCCAGCCGTGGGCAGGCATCCACAAGCCGCCTCATCAGGCCAAAGAAGCTGTTCGGAAGGGCATCGCCAGGCCACAGTCGTACTATAAAGCTCTTCATGGCCTGATCGGCCGCCTTATGTAGCTCGACCATCTGCTTCAGCTGGTCGCTCATTGGCACCGGATGTTCAGCCTCAGCATACCGAGACCAGAACAGCTTCTCCGTCGAGCTTCCGTCCTCGGCCTGGTAAAATTGTGCGGCATCGGACACACTGCGGGGCAAATCTGTGAATGCTCCTAAAGAGCTCCGGATCCGGGTAAGTAATCGGTAATTTACTTTTACATGCTTGCTTTGCATATAGAAAGCCTTACCCGCCGCTATCTTCTTCATTGCATCGATCTCTTAGAGGGCCTTTTCGGCTTCGGCCTTGGCACTTTTTACACTCTCGAGGGCCGCGACAAGCTCAGACTCCCGCGTCTTGGAGTCAAGCTCCAACGCCTCGTGCTTCGCCACAAGATCCTGGAGCTCTTGCTGCACCTCGCCCACCCGAGCCTCGTGCTTCTCTTGCTCGGTGCGCTCCTTGGCCGCTGTATCTTCGGCCTTGGTTAGCGCTTGCTTCAAGGACGCCACTTCGGTCGTGGCCCCTGGCAAACACACGATGATCCTGTCATTTTGCAATCGCGTCCTCTTTTATATATATACATAAGACAGGGTATTACTTACCCTTGTTCTCCTCGAACTGCCTCTTGACAAGGCCGAGCTCTTTCCTGGACCCCTCGAGGTCCTGCTTCAGTACGGCGACCTCCGCCGTCAGTGCGGCGGACGCCATCAGCGAAGCCTGCATATGCATATTGACACACTTATATTAGACTCCTGCGATATTATTCGATCCTTTGTTCGGCTTTTCTTTGTGAACACCGAACAAAGCATCAGGGGCTATTGTCTATGTGGTAATATTTCTACTAAATTTTAAAACACTTACCTCGAAGCATGTTAGAAGGCTAGCACAGGCTTCAGTCAATCCGCTCTTGGCGGACTAAACCTTCTGGATCATCTCACTCATGATAGTACGGTGCTCCTCGTCGATGGAAGCGCTGCGAAGCGCTTCCAGCAGACTATCCGGCGCCCTGGATGGACAGAGGTCACCGGCATAGGCGTCTTGCCCCTCTTAGAAGGAGGCCGCCTGCCTGAGCCCGGAACTGCTGGAGGTTCCGGCATGGTGTTCGGCTGAGGGCTGAACTCGGAGCTCTCAGGGGCCCCGTCCCCTCGGCTCCCGGAGTCCATAAGGTCGGCTTGAGGCGCCTCCGGGGCAGTCTCCCCTCGATCCGGCGCCTCTTGAGACAACACCTCGGCGTCGTCGGCAGGATGAGGGGAGGTGGCGGTCGGGACTGGATCGCTATCAATGTCCGACAAGCCCAAGGAGTCGTTCGATGATACATCGATGCTGGCTCGTGGCGGCCTGCATAATACCGTTCGTCGTTAGAGAAAGCAGTGCGACAAAGGAATCCTATGAGTTACTCTGGTATCCGAGTACTTACGATCTCCCCGGGGGCTTGACCCTGGGCAACCACTCGTCTTTGCCTTCGTCAGCGGTGGTGGAACCGTCCGGAAGGAGAGTCCTTCCCTTCTTGGACCCTCCGGCCTCCCCGGTTGGGGCGGCCTTCCTTTTCTTGTCTCCCCCAGTCGATGGGGGAGCATCTTCTTCTTCTTCTTCCTCGTCTTCGGGGGAAGAGTGCGCCGCAGAGTCATCGGACGGTGAGTCCGACGACGCCTGGCGTCGGGAACTCTTTCGGTTTCCCTTGGCCTTCTTGGTCTTCTCCGGCACCGTATAAGGGGCCGGAGTCAACATCTTCACCAGAAGAGCGTCTGCGGGGCCTTCGGGCAAAGGAGCCTGACAGTCGATCTGTCTGGCCATCTTTTGCCAGTCCTGTCAAAGGTACGGGAGTTTAGATCCCGCATAGAGTCAATCTATATAAAAAAATAGGTATCCTGTGAAAGGTAAAGCAGCTTACCGCACTGGCTTGGCGCTTCGCGCTGAATCCGCGATCCTCAGTAATAGGGGGGGACCTCGGCACTTTTGAACAGCACCCTCCAGGCGTCTTCATGAGTCGTGTCGAAGATCCTGTTCAGATTTCGGTGCTCCGCCGGATTGAACTCCCACAAGTTGAACCACCGTTGTTGGCACGGGAGTATCCGGCGGATGAGCATAACTTGGACTATGTTGACAAGCTTGAGCTTCTTGTCCACCATGTTTTGAATACATGTTTGGAGTTCGGTCAGCACTTTTGAACTACCCCAGGACATGCCCTTCTCTTTCCAGGAGATGAACCGCGTGGGGATGCCAGATCGGAACTCGGGGGCCGCTGCCCATGCAGGGTCGCGCGGCTCGGTGATATAGAACCACCCCGATTGCCACCCCTTTATGGTTTCCACAAAGGAGCCCTCGAGCCATGTTACGTTGGGCATCTTGCCCACCATCGCGCCTCCGCAATCCGCCTGGCGGCCGCCCACCACCTTCGGCTTGACATTGAAGGTGTTCAGCCATAAGCCAAGTGGGGCTTGATGCGGAGGAAGGCCTCGCACACGACGATAAACGCCGAGATGTTGAGGATGAAGTTCGGGGCAGATCGTGGAAATCCAGGCCGTAATAAAACATGAGCCCCCGGATGAAGGGATGGAGAGGGAATCCCAGTCCGCAGAGGAAATGGGTGAGGAATACTACCCTCTCATGGGGCCTGGGGGTGGGGATGAGCTGCCCCTCATCTGGGAGCCGGTGCGCGATGTCGTCGGGAAGGTATCCGACTCTCCTTAGTTTCTTGATGTCTCCCTCCGTGACGGAGGAGAACATCCACCTGCCTCCCGCTCCGGACATGATTGGAGAAGGTCGAGGTGGGAAGTGCGGACTTGGGCGCTAGGGCTCGAGTGTGCGAAAACAGATGGGCAAGGGAGGAAGAAGGCGTGGATAGAAAGGTGAATCCTTATCCCTTTATGTGGGTGGACGAAACTAAGCGTCCCCACTTGCCTGGTAAAACTCTCTTATCCCCCAAGCGCCGCAATTGATGGCGTAGTTGGGTTACCCACGCCCGTATTGATGAGAATCCCGTAATAAGGGGACACGATCTCTGCTTTGACAAGACGTGTCGAAAAACTGCCTTGCGTTATGTGCAGGGCTGGTTAAAAGAAACGGTTCGAATAATCATCGGGCCATGACGTAACGTCGTGCTGCCAAAACAAGCCAGCAAATTAGACCTGCGAAAATATTATTCTCTCTACGGTGGAATGTGGAACTTATTTTGCAGGGTCGGACACTATCCTCGTATTCAAATTCTTCTGTGATGTATTCGGAGAAGGAACCCGCCTTGCAATGCCAAAGACAATACTACGCGCCGGACTCATCGTCATTGAAGCCTGGTTCAGGGGCTACTGAGGGAGTCCTGGATTAAGGGGTCTCCGAATAGCCGGACTATCTCCATTGGCCGGACTGTTAGACTATGAAGATACAAGACTAAAGACTTCATCTCGTGTCCGGATGGGACTCTACTTGGCGTGGAAGGCAAGCTAGGAAATACGGATATGGATATCTCCTCCTTTGTAACCGACCTTGTGTAACCCTAACCCTCTCCGGTGTCTATATAAACCGAAGGGTTTTAGTCTGTAGGACAACAATAACAACATACAATCATACCATAGGCTAGCTTCTAGGGTTTAGCCTCTCTGATCTCGTGGTAGATCTACTCTTGTACTACCCATATCATCAATATCAATCAAGCAGGACGTAGGGTTTTACCTCCATCAAGAGGGCCCGAACCTGGGTAAAACATCGTGTCACCTGCCTCCTGTTACCATCCGGCCTAGACGCACAGTTCGGGACCCCCTACCCGAGATCCGCCGGTTTTGACACCGATAGGGTGTATGGTGGCGTCTGGCCATGGTTGCTGGTCTACCACAATGAACTTCCCCTACCGGATCTGTCGGGTGAGCATGGCCTTGAACACTACTGAATCAATGGAAATCAGATCTTTTATTCTGTAAATACAACTGCTAGTTAAGGGGAAAAATGACACCACCAAGAAACAGAAGCATTACCAGTTTGCCACTACCATATACTAAAAGGATTGAATATCCATACATAACCGTTGCCACTGAATATTTGGCATCTTTGCCGACCACAACATGGGTATTATGTTGCCTCTTAGTGTATACAAACCTGAAACATTATCTGTGCACTCGTAGAAGATGGTATGGGACAGATTTTACTATCACAGTAATCAGTAAAGATTAAGCTGCTCTTTCTAAGTAATCATAGACTCATGGTACCAGTGGCATATACACAAAGAAAGAGTGACTATGAACTGAACAGTAATCAGCCGAGTGCGGCATGTAGGCATAATTAGTTGACACACTGTAAAAACTAAGGCCGTGATGCCTTGTTCATGGCACGACTCTGTACCAAAAGTGTTTTTTTCTTGATTATATCTTGGACTCTATGCATGCTACAATGTACTGTTTCATGATTGCAATTTTTGACATCCATAAATTGGAATTTTTTTATTTGCTATCCAGAAGAAATCTGAATATTACAAATCCACTTTCTGGGTGAAATCATAAGTGCGTCCATGGGTACTTAAATCTCGGCACTCAAATAATCAAATTACAAACAACAAAGTATTCACTTACCAGTTCGTGTGACCAATGTGGTTTTGGAATTTTACCGAACATGTGGTAGGTACTTTACACACCTGCAGACGACTGTTACTCATCTAGAAAATAGGTGGAAACCGGCTGTCTATAAATTTCAAAATTAATAAAGAGGACTTAAGATCAAGAAGATTGATCATGCTCACATAATGCAGTCGTTGCATGATCGAGTAGATGGCCCCAATGAAGCATGAAGAGGAGAAACAATAAGCATGCAATCGTGAATACGGACAGTACATACACCTATCGATCGACCCATCTCATCTATCCGGAGCCAGCAGTGCGGACAGTACGGACAGCAAGCATGTAATTGAGAGGGTATTCGTCATTCCTTACCGGGAGCCAGCAGCGGACAGTGCGGACGACGGAGAAAGAAAAAATATGTTGTAGTAGAGATGCTAATTGGGAAGGCAGATAAGCGTCAGGAGAGGGGATGGCGGTGTTAAGCTAGAGGAGGATACGGCTGACGGATTCTGCGACTTCTCTGCCTTGATTATCGTGGCCTTGAGCGCAAGGAACTATGGAGATGATGAGGCGTGGAGATGCAGGTAAGGCTACAGAGATTTGTATGTTTTTTTCAAGAGTAGTTTCGTATGCTGATAGGTCACATAGACTTTGTTAGTTAATCTAATGGTCACGAACGTCTCCTAGCTGATTGGGTGGATAAATTTCGTTCTGAATCTTTTGCCAGAATTGAACGAAATTACTCGTAGACCTAACACCACAGTCCTACCAACTAAAAAACTCAAATATTTTTTTATTAAATATTGATAATATATCAGCTGATCTAAACCGTAATAACTCGGTCCCACCCAGATTAATGGTTCCTAATTACTGATTAACATGAGAATTTTTAGGGAGTATGTAATTAGTATAGGTATAGATAATTCCACCTAAGCATGATATCAATGAGTCTCTCAAAGCCATGAGAATTTCCATTGATGAGTGCAAAGAAAGAATCGTTAGGATGCGTGCTAAGAAAGATTGCTTTATAAAAGCGTGTTATTCTAGTTTTCATGATAATAAAGATGAAGATCTAAAAGTTATTGATGTGTCTCCTATTAAATCTTTGTTTTGTAATATGAATCTTGATAATGATGGGACTGAAGATGAGCCACCTTTACCTAGAAGGCGTTCCAAAAATTCGGAGTCTTTAGATCTTGATGCTAAAATTGTTAAAAGTGGGATTGAAGAGGTTAAAACTTTAAATATCAATGAACCCACTATTTTGGATTTCAAGGAATTTAATTATGATAATTGCTTTTTGATAGATTGTATTTCCTTGTTGCAATCCGTGCTAATTTCTCCTCATGCTTATAGTAAAAATAAAGCTTTTACTAAACATATCGTTGATGCTTTGATGCAATCTTATGAAGAAAAACTTGATTTGGAAGTTCCTATCCCTAGAAAACTTTATGATGAGTGGGAACCTACAATAAAAATTAAAATTAAAGATCATGAGTGCTATGCTTTGTGTGATTTGGGTGCTAGTGTTTCCACGATACCAAAAACTTTGTGTGATTTGCTAGGTTTCCGTGATTTTGATGATTGTTCTTTAAACTTGCACCTTGCAGATTCCACTATTAAGAGACCTATGGGAAGAATTAATGATGCTCTTATTGTATCAAATATGAACTATGTGCCCGCAGATTTCATTGTTCTTGATATAGATTGCAATCCTTCATGTCATATTATTCTTGGTAGACCTTTCCTTAGAACGATTAGTGCAATTATTGATATGAAGGAAGGGAATATTAGATTCCAATTTCCGTTAAGAAAAGGCATGGAACACTTCCCTAGAAAGAAAACAAATTACCATATGAATCTATTATGAGAGCCACTTATGGATTGCCTACCAAAGATGGCAATACCTAGATCTATCTTCTCTTTTATACCTAGCTAGGGGCGTTAAACGATAGCGCCTGTTGGGAGGCAACCCAATTTTATTTTTATTCCTTGCTTTTTGCTCCTGTTTAGTAATAAATAATTTATCTAGCCTCTGTTTTGGTTGTGTTTTTTGTGTTTAATTGGTGTTTGTTCCAAGTAGAACCGTTGGGAAGACTTGGGGAAAGTCTTTTTGATCTTCCTGTAAAAAAACAGAAACTTTAGCGCTCACGAGAACCACTGCTGTTTTTATTTGTAATGTGATATCTAGTTAATTCTTTTTTCAGATAATTAATAGATAAATTACTCACGTCCAGGAATTTATTTTAGAATTTTTGGGGTTTCAGAACTTGCGTTAGCTACAGATTACTACAGACTGTTCTGTTTTTGACAGATTCTGTTTTTCTTGTGTTGTTTGCTTATTTTGATGAATCTATGGCTAGTAAAGTAGTTTATAAACCATAGAGAAATTGGAATACAGTAGGTTTAACACCAATATAAATAAATAATGGGTTCATTATAGTACCTTGAAGTGGTGTTTTGTTTTCTTTCGCTAACGTAGCTCACGAGATTTTCTATCTTGAGTTTTGTGTTGTGAAGTTTTCAAGTTTTGGGTAAAGATTTGATGGATTATGGAACAAAGAGTTGCAAGAGCCTAAGCTTGGGGATGCCCATGGCACCCCAAGGTAAAATTCAAGGACACCAAAATCCTAAGCTTGGGGATGCCCCGGAAGGCATCCCCTCTTTCGTCTTCGTCTATCGGTAACTTTACTTGGATCTATATTTTTATTCACCACATGATATGTGTTTTGCTTGGAGAGTCTTGTATGATTTGAGTCTTTGCTTTTTAGTTTACCATAATTATCCTTGCTGTACACACCTTTTTAGAGAGACTCACATGATTTGAAATTTATTAGAATACTCCATGTGCTTCACTTATATCTTTTGAGCTATATAGTTTTTCCTCTAGTGCTTCACTTATATATTTTAGAGCACGGTGGTGGATTTGTATTATAGAAACTATTGTTCTCTCATGCTTCACTTATATTGTTTTGAGATTCCTTTAGAACAACATGGCAATAATAAAAACTTTCATATAAGTGCATTGAATACTATGAGAAGTTTGATACTTGATAATTGTTTTGAGATATGGAGATGGTGATATTAGAGTCATGCTAGTTGAGCAGTTGTGAATTAGAGAAATAATTGTGTTGAAGTTTGTGATTCCCGTAGCATGCATGTATGGTGAACCGTTATGTGATGAAGTCGGAGCATGATTTATTTATTGATTGTCTTCCTTGTGAGTGGCGGTCGGGGACGAGCGATGGTGTTTTTCTACCAATCTATCCCCCTAGGAGCATGCGCGTAATACTTTGTTTCGATAACTAATAGATTTTTGCAATAAGTATGTGAGTTCTTTATGACTAATGTTGAGTCCATGGATTATACGCACTCTCACCCTTCCACCATTGCTAACCTCTGTAGTATCGCGCAACTTTCGCCGGTACCATAAACCCACCATATACCTTCCTCAAAACAGCCACCATACCTACCGATTATGGCATTTCCATATCCATTCCGAGATATATTGCCATGCAACTTTCCACCGTTCCGTTATTATTACACGCTTCATCATTGTCATATTGCTTGCATGATCATGTAGTTGACATCGTATTCGTGGCAAAGCCACCATCATAATTCTTTATACATGTCACTCATGCATCATTGCACATCCCGGTACACCGCCGAAGGCATTCACATAGAGTCATATTTTGTTCTAAGTATTGAGTTGTATGTAAATAAAGTGTGATGATCATCATTATTAGAGCATTGTCCCAAGTGAGGAAAGGATGATGGAGACTATGATTCCCCCACAAGTCGGGATGAGACCCCGGACGAAAAAAAGAGGACAAAAAAAGAGAAGGCCCAGATAAAAAAATGAGAGAAAAAGAGAGAAGGGACAATGCTACTATCCTTTTTCCACACTTGTTCTTCAAAGTAGCACCATGTTCTTCATATAGAGAGTCTCCTATGATATCACTTTCATATACTAGTGGGAATTTTTCATTATAGAACTTGGCTTGTATATTCTAATGATGGGCTTCCTCAAAATTCCCTAGGTCTTCATGAGCAAGCAAGTTGGATGCACACCCACGTAGTTTCTTTTGTTGAGCTTTCATATACTTATAGCTCTAGTGCATCCGTTGCATGGCAATCCCTACTCACTCACATTGATATCTATTAATGGGCATCTCCATAGCCTTTGATACACCTAGTTGATGAGATAGAGCATAGCCAGACTATATGATTTTGTAGGGATAACTTTCTTTGGCCATGTTATTTTGAGAAGACATGATTGCTTAGTTAGTATGCTTGAAGTATTATTATTTTTATGTCAATATTAAACTTTTATCTTGAATCTTTCGGATCTGAACATTCATGCCATAATAAAGAAAAATTACATTGAGAAATATGTTAGAAAGCATTCCACATAAAAAATTCTTGTTTTATCATTTACCTACTCGAGGACGAGCAGGAATTAAGCTTGGGGATGCTTGATACGTCTCCAATGTATATATAAGTTTTGATTGCTCCATGCTATTATATTATCTATTTTGGATGTCAATGGGCTTTATTTTACACTTTTATATCATTTTTGGGACTAACCTACTAACCGGAGGCCCAGCCCAAATTGCTGTTTCTTTGCCTATTTTAGGGTTTTGAAGAAAAGGAATATCAAACGGAGTCCAAACAGAATGAAACCTTTGGGAACGTGATTTTCTCAACAAACGTGATCTAGGAGACTTGGAGTGGGCGTCAAGAAACAAGGGAGGAAGGCACGAGGCAGGGGGGCGCGCCTACCCCCCTTGGGCGTGCCCTCCACCCTCGTGGGCCATCCGTTGCTCCACGGACGTACTTCTTCCTCCTATATATATCGACGTACCCCCCCAAACATCCAGGAGCACCACGAAAACCTAATTCCACTGCCACAACTTTCTATACCCGAGAGATCCCATCTTGGGGCCTTTTCCGGAGCTCCGCCGGAGGGGGCATTGATCACGAAGGGCCTCTACATCAACTCCATGGCCTCTCCGGTGATGTGTGAGTAGTTTACTTGAGACCTACGGGTCCATAGTTATTAGCTAGATGGCTTCTTCTCTCTCTTTGGATCTCAATACAAAGTTCTCCTCGATCTTCTTGGAGATCTATTCGATGTAATATTCTTTTGAGGTGTGTTTGTCGAGATCCGATGAATTGTGGGTTTATGATCTAGATTATCTATGAACAATATTTGATTCTCCTCTATTATTTTATGTATGATTGGTTTATCTTTGCAAGTCTCTTCGAATTATCAGTTTGCTTTGGCCTACTAGATTGATCTTTCTTGCAATGGGAGAAGTGCTTAGCTTTGGGTTCAATCTTGCGGTGCTCGATCCCAGTGACAGAAAGGGAACTGCCACGTATTGTATTGTTGCCATCGAGGATAAAAAGATGGGGTTTATATCATATTGCATGAGTTTATCCCTCTACATCATGTCATCTTCCTTAAAGCATTACTCTGTTCTTATGAACTTAATACTCTAGATGCATGCTGGATAGCGGTCGATGTGTAGAGTAATAGTAGTATATGCAGAATCATTTTGGTCTACTTGTCTTGGACGTGATGCCTATATACATGATCATACCTAGATATTCTCATAACTATGCTCAATTCTATCAATTGCTCGACAGTAATTCGTTTCCCCACCGTAATACTTATGCTCTTGAGAGAAGCCACTAGTGAAACCTATGGCCCCCGGGTCTATCTTCCATCATATTAATCTTCCAACACTTAGTTATTTCTTTTGCCATTTATTTTACCTTGCATCTTTATTTCTCTTTATCATAAAAATACCAAAAATATTATCTTATCATATCTACCAGATCTCACTCTCGTAAGTGAACGTGAAGGGCTTGACAACCCCTTTATCACGTTGGTTGCGAGGTTCTTATTTGTTTGTGTAGGTGCGTGGGACTTGAGCGCGATCTCCTACTGGATTGATACCTTGGTTCTCAAAAACTGAGGGAAATACTTACGCTACTTTTCTGCATCACCCTTTCCTCTTCAAGGGAAAACCAACGCAATGCTCAAGAGGTAGCATGGCCTTAGGGCCATGTAGGCGTGTTGGATCCTGGTCCTTGCCGGTGGGAGGGATCCGGTTTTAGGTGTTTTTCAATTTTGGTAAGGTTTATGTCCTACTCATGAAAGTAAGACAATGACGGTTATTTTAGGATGGAATAAGGTTCTCCCCGCCTGGCCACCGTACGCGTGATGTTTTCAACATCATCGGAGGGCGTGTGGAGGTTTGTCACTTGCGGATCTCACGGTATTCGGTCGACGTTTGTCTTTCGTGGATCCTCATGGATCCGGTCTTTGTTCATCTACATTCATGTGTCTACAAATTGGATCTTTCTGATCTACTCTTCTCTTCATCAGAGGCAATTGTTGTTCTAGTCCACTGGTCCTATGGGGCCTTAACACGATGGTTCTGGTGAGGGAGGGGTGATGATGGTGGCCCTCCTTCAGCTCGCTCTAGTGCTTGAAGTCGTTGCTAGGTGTTGTACGGACCTGGATGTAATTTTTTTACTTCTGGTGTTCTTTATACTACATTGACAATTGATGAATAGATCGAATGTTCTTTTAGAAAAAAAGAAAACTAGACACACTTCCCATGTATATTCAGAAGGATAGTGCAGACATAGCCTGAACAAAGAGAAGAAGACCAGTTGATCCCTATATCCGGTACATTTGTTTGTGTTGTTCGACATCCTCATATCTACCTCATATATGATAACAAATATGAGGCGGTCTGGACACGACGCCAGATCGACTCACACTGGTCCACCATGGCCCCATAAGGACCCCACCCTCTCCCCATCATGGACCAAACTTCAGCAAACTTTCTTGGCTGGTTCCTTCCTAGCCCTTTCCCTGTCCTCTCCCCTCCCCTCGCCATCATACGTCGCCACCATTTTCAACTTTGGTGGCCACTCCTCCTCCGAAGCCGTCCCCGTTGACTGAAACGTCCTCGCTGTGGAGTCGAAGGCGGAGTTACTCATCCACGTCGCCCTCCTCCGGTCACGGATGGAAAGGTGCAGAAGCTTGAGATCCACTCTCTTCCCGGCACGGCGAGGCTGCTCCAGCTCCGTGCCCGACCGTGTGAACTCGTAGCAGTGCATGCTTGCCCTACCCTGGTCGCCCGACAGGGTTATTTCTGACATCTCTCTCTCTCTCTCTTCCCATCTTTCCCTCTCACAGGAGTACGATTTTCTATCTATCATACCTTACCATAGAATTGGTTAAGGTTTGAACAAGTTCTATGCTAAGATATGATAGACACTACCGCATGCTACTATATGAGATATAGGGTGTATTAACACCCCGTAGTAGGATATCCATAATACAACACCTAAGATTTTTCAAAACAGGTTACATGAAAAAAATTGCACGTGAGTTCATAGATTTTAGTATATTTCGAAAATACCTTCATATTTTTTTGTTCAAAAAAATACATTCATATTTATACATATAAACAAATATACTGAACAAATGGTATATATAGGAAAAATACATCCTACCACCTGGTAGTAGTTACCCTCATGTCTCATATACTATCATGTGGTATCATACATACTACTTTAGCACTGTAAGTATGTTCATATACTATATATTGATGGAAATATGCCCTAGAGGCAATAATAAAGTTGTTATCATTATATTTCCTTATTCATGGTAAAGGTTTATTATCCATGCTAGAATTTTATTGACCAAAAACTTAAATACAAGTGTGGATATATAAACAAATATCGAGTCCCTAATGAGCCTCTACTAGACTAGCTCGTTGATCAAAAGATGGTTAAGGTTTCCAAACCATAGACATGAGTTGTCATTTGATAACGGAATTACATCATTAGGAAATGATGTGATGGACAAGACCCATCCTTTAGCTTAGCATATGATCGTTTAATTTATTGCTACTGCTTTCTTAATGTCAAATACATGTTCCTTCGACCATGAGATCATGCAACTCCCGGATACCGGAGGAATGCCTTGTGTGCTATCAAATGTCACAACATAACTGGGTGATTATAAAGATGCTCTACAGGTATATTCGAAGGTGTCTGTTGAGTTGGCATGGATAGAGATTGGGATTTCTCACTCCGTGCACCGGAGGGGTATCTCTGGGCCCTCTTACTAATACACATCATAAGAAGCTTGCAAGCAAAGTGACTATGGAGTTAGTTGCAAGATGATGTATTAAGGAACGAGTAAGAGACTTGCCGGTAACAAGATTGAACTAGGTATGGAGATACCGACGATCGAATCTCGGGCAAGTAACATACCGACGGACAAAGGGAATTAGGTATGTTGTCATAATGGTTCGACCGATAAAGATCTTCGTAGAATATGTAGGAACCGATATGGTCATCCAGGTCCCGCTATTGGTTATTCACCGGAGAGGTGTCTCGGTCATGTCTACATCATTTTTGAACCCGTAGGGTCGCGCGCTTAAAGTATTATATGAGTAATATGATTTGGTGACCGAATATTGTTCGGAGTTCCGGATGAGAACACGGAATTGACAAGGAGCTTCGGAATGGTCTGGAAGTAAAGATTGATATATAGGATGATGGTGTTTGGTCACCGGAAAGGTTTCGGATTGTATCGGGTAGTCATTAGATCACCGGAAGGGCTTTCAGGAAGCCTCGATAAGTTAATGGGCCTTATGGGCCAAGATAGGGGAACACACCAGCCCACAAGGGGCTGGCGCTTCCGTCCTCTTGGCCGCTGGTCCTATGGATGGTAAGGGGGGAGGGCTAGCTGAGGGAGTCCTGGACTAAGGGGTCCTCAGAGGTCCGGCCTGTTATCCATGTTCCAGACTGATGGGCTGTGAAGACATGAAGACCGAAGAGTGCACCGTGTCCGGATTGGACTCTACTTGGCGTGGAAGGCAAGCTTGGCGATAGAAGATTCCTTCTTATGTAACCGACTCCATGTAAACCCTAGATCCCCTCGGTGTCTATATAAACCGAAGGGGATAGTCCGGAAAGGACAACACATATACTCATTACCATATTCATAGACTAGACTTCTAGGGTTTAGCCATTACGATCTCGTAGTAGATCAACTCTTGTAACACCCATATTCATCAAGATCAATCAAGCAGGAAGTAGGGTATTACCTCAATAGAGAGGGCCCGAACCTGGGTAAACATCGTGTCCCCTATCTCCTGTTACCATCGATCCTAGGCGCACAGTTCAGGACCCCCTACCTGAGATCCGCCGGTTTTGACACCGACATTGGTGCTTTCATTGAGAGTTCCACTGTGCCGTCGGCCCCTTCAATCGTCAATAATGAAGCTGTCCAAAGAGGAACCTTCCTCCCCGGACAGATGTACGTATTCGGCGGCTTCGTACTGCGGGCCAACTCGCTTGGCCATCTGGAGCAGATCGACATCTACGCCCCTGGCTGATACGTCCATTTTGCATCATGCTTTTATATCAATATTTATTGCATTATGGGCTGTTATTACACATTATGTCACAATACTTATGCCTATTCTCTCTTATTTTACAAGGTTTACATAAAGAGGGAGAATGCCGGCAGCTGGGATTCTAGGCTGGAAAAGGAGCAAATATTAGAGACCTATTCTGCACAGCTCCAAAAGTCCTGAAACTTCACGGATGCTGTTTTCCAAATATATAAAAAATACTCAGTGGAAGAAACTCACCAGGGGGGCCACTCCCTGCCCACGAGGGTGGGGGGCGCACCCTACCCCCCTGGGCGCGCCCCCTACCTCGTGGGCCCCCTGGTGGCCCTCCGGTGGCCATCTTCTGCTATATGGAGTTTCTCGATGGGAAAAAAATCATAAGCCATCTTCTCGGACGAAACTCCGCCGCCACGAGGCGGAACCTTGGCGGAACCAATCTAGGGCTCTGGCGGAGCTGTTCTGCCGGGGAAACTTCCCTCCCGGAGGGGGAAATCATCGCCATCATCATCACCAACGCTCCTCTCATCGGGAGAGGGCAATCTCCATCAGCACCATCTCATCTCAAAACCCTAGTTCATCTCTTGTATCCAATTCTTGTCTCCAAGTCCGGGATTGGTGCTAGTAGGTTGCTAGTAGTGTTAATTACTCCTTGTAGTTGATGCTAGTTGGTTTAATTGGTGGAAGATCATATGTTCAGATCCTATATGCATATTAATCCCCCTCTGATTATGAACATGTTTATGCTTTATGAGTAGTTACTTTTGTTCCTCAGGACATGGGAGAAGTCGTGCTATTAGTAGTCATGTGAATTTGGTATTCGTTCGATATTTTGATGAGATGTATGTTGTCTCTCCTCTAGTGGTGTTATGTGAACATCGACTACATGACACTTCACCATTGTTTGGGCCTAGAGGAAGGCATTGGGAAGTAATAAGTAGATGATGGGTTGCTAGAGTGACAGAAGCTTAAACCCTAGTTTATGCGTTGCTTCGTAAGGGGCTGATTTGGATCCATATGTTTCATGCTATGGTTAGGTTTACCTTAATACTTTTGTTGTAGTTGTGGATGCTTGCAATAGAGGTTAATCATAAGTGGGATGCTTGTCCAAGTAAGGGCAGCACCCAAGCACCGGTCCACCCACATACCAAATTATCAAAGTACCGAACGCGAATCATATGAACATGATGAAAACTAGCTTGACGATATTCCCATGTGTCCTCGGGAGCGCTTTACATCATATAAGAGTTTTTCCAGGCTTGTCCTTTGCTACAAAACGATCGGGCCACCTCGCTGCACTTTATTTACTTTTTGTTACTTGTTGCTCGTTACAAATTATCCTATCACAAAACTATCTGTTACCACTTATTTCAATACATGCAGAGAATACCTTGCTGGAAACCGCTTATCATTTCCTTCTGCTCCTCGTTGGGTTCGATATTCTTACTTATTGAAAGGACTATGATAGATCCCCTATACTTGTGGGTCATCAAGACTCTTTTCTGGCGCCGTTGCCGGGGAGTGAAGCCCCTTTGGTAGGTGGAATTTGGTAGGGAAAAATTTATATAGTGTGCTGAAATTTACTGTCACTTATTGCTATGGAAAGTAATCCCTTGAGGGGCTTGTTCAGGGTATCTTCACCCCGACCAGTAGAGCAAAGAGTTTCTCCTCAACCTACTGAACCTACTGAAAATGAATGTGAAAATGAAAATGCTTGCTTTGAAGTTCCTGCGGGTATGATAGAAAATCTGCTAGCTAATCATTTTTTAGGAGATGGAAAAAAACGTCCTAATGAACATCTGATATATGTGGATGAAGTTTGTGGATTATTTAAGCTTGTAGGTGTACCCAGAGATGTTGTTAAGAACAAGGTCTTCCCTTTATCTTTGAGGGGAGATGCATCAACATGGTATAGGCTATGTGATGATATGAGGTCTTGGAATTACAAACGATTGAAATTGGAATTTCATCAGAAGTTTTATCCTATGCATCTTGTTCATCGTGATCGCAATTATATATATAATTTTTCGCCTCGCGATGGAGAAAGCATTGCTCAAGCTTGGGGAGGCTTAAATCAATGTTATATTCATGCCCCAATCATGAGCTCTCAAGAGAAATGATTATTCGAAATTTTATGCTCGGCTTTCTGGTAACAATCGCACCATGCTTGATACTTCTTGTGCCGGCTCTTTTATGATGAAGACTATTGAATTCAAATGGGATTTATTGGAAAGAATGAAACGCACCTCTGAAGATTGGGACCTCGACAATGGTAAGGAGTTAGGTATGACACCTAGTTTTGATTGTGTTAAATCTTTTATGGATACCGATATTTTTCGTAAATTTAGCACTAATTATGGAATTGACTCTGAGATAGTAGCTTCTTTCTGTGAATCTTTTGCTGCCTATGTTGATCTCCCCAAGGAGAAGTGGTTTAAATATCATCCTCCCATAGAAGTAAAAGTAGTTGCACCTATTAAAGTTGAAGAAAAGATTGTCACTTATAATGATCCTATTGTTCCTACTTCTTATGTTGAGAAACCACCTTTCCCTGTTAGGATAATGGATCATGCTAAAGCTTCAACTGTAGTTCGTAAAAGCAATATTAAAACATATACACCTCCTGAGCAACTTAAAGTTGAACCTAATATTGCTATTGTTGAAGATCTCTTGTCTGATAATATAGATGGGCATGTTATTTATTTCTGTAATGAAACTGCTAGAATTCCTAAACCCCGTGATAAAGATAAACCTAGACCTGTGGTAGGCATGCCTGTTATTTCTGTTAAAATATGAGTTCATTGTTATCATGGCTTATGTGATATGGGTGCTAGTGCTAGTGCAATACCTTATTCCTTATACCAAGAAGTTATGCATGATATTGCACCTGTTGAGATAGAAGATATTGATGTCACAATTAAACTTGCCAATAGAGATACTATTTCACAATGGGAATTGTTAGAGATGTTGAAGTCTTGTGTGGGAAAACTAAATATCCTGCTGATTTTCTTGTTCTTGGTTCCCCACAAGATAGCTTTTGTCCCATTATATTTGGTAGACCCTTCTTAAGGGCATTAGTCCCACTCTATGTCAACATAAAATTAATTTGGAAGAAGATGCTAAACCAGTTCGTGATCATCAACACCGGCCGAATCCTAAAATGAAAGAAGTGGTAAGAAAGGAGATACTAAAGCTCCTTGAGGCAGGTATAATTTATCCCTTTGCTGATAGTCAGTGGGTAAGCCATGTCCATTATGTCCCTAAGAAGGGAGGTATTACTGTTGTTCCTAATGATAAAGATGAATTGATTCCTCAAAGAATTATTACAGGTTATAGGATTGTAATTGATTTCCACAAATTAAATAAGGCTACTAAAAAGGATCATTACCCCTTACCTTTTATCGATTAAATGCTAGAAAGATTATGCAAAGATACACATTTTTGCTTTCTAGATGGTTATTCTGGTTTCTCTCAAATACCCGTGTTAGCCAAAGATCAATCAAAGACTACTTTTACATGCCCTTTTGGTACTTTTGCTTATAGACGTATGCCTTTTGGTTTATGTAATGCACCTGCTACCTTTTCAAAGATGCATGATGGCTATATTCTCTGACTTTTGTGAAAAGATTTCTGAGGTTTTCATGGATGACTTTTCCATCTATGGATCTTCTTTTGATGATTGCTTGAGCAACCTTGATCGAGTTTTGCAGAGATGTGAAGAAACTAATCTTGTCTTGAATTGGGAAAAGTGCCACTTTATGGTTAATGAAGGTATTGTCTTAGGGCATAAAGTTTCTAAAAGACGTATTGAAGTTGATAAAGCCAAGGTTGATGCTATTGAAAAGATGCCATGTCCCAAGGACATCAAAGGTATAAGAAGTTTCCTTGGTCATGCCGGTTTTTATAGGAGGTTCATTAAGGACTTCTCAAAAATTTCTCGGCCTCTGACTAATTTATTACAAAAAGATATACCATTTGTTTTTTATGATGATTGCGTTGAAGCATTTGAAATACTTAAGAAAGCATTGATCTCTGCACCTATTGTTCAGCTACCTGATTGGAATTTACCCTTTGAAATTATGTGTGATGGTAGTGATTATGCTGTAGGTGCTGTTCTAGGACAAAGAGTTGATAAGAAACTAAATGTTATTCAATATGCTAGTAACACTCTAGAAAATGCTCAAAGAAATTATGCTACTACTGAAAAAGAATTATTAGCAGTTGTATTTGCTTGTGATAAGTTCAGACATTATATTGTTGATTCTAAAGTAACTATTCACACTGATCATGCTGCTATTAAATATCTCATGGAAAAAAAGATGCTAAACCTAGACTTATTAGATGGGTTCTCTTGCTAAAAGAATTTGATTTGCATATTGTTGATAGAAAAGGAGCTGAGAACCCCGTTGCAGACAACTTGTCTAGGTTAGAAAATGTGCTTGATGACCCACTACCTATTGATGATAGCTTTCCTGATGAGCAATTAAATGTCATAAATGCTTCTCATACTACTCCATGGTATGATGATTATGCTAATTACATTGTTGCTAAGTTTATACCACCTAGTTTCACATACCAGCAAAAGAAAAAGTTCTATGATTTGAGGCATTACTTTTGGGATGACCCACATCTTTATAAACAAGGAGTGGATGGTGTTATTAGACGTTGTGTACCTGAGCATGAACAGGAACAGATCCTACGCAAGTGTCACTCCGAAGCTTATGGAGGACACCATGCTGGAGATAGAACTGCACATAAGGTACTGCAATCTGGTTTTTATTGGCCCACTCTCTTCAAGGATGCCCGTAAGTTTGTCTTATCTTGTGATGAATGTCAAAGAATTGGTAATATTAGTAGACATCAAGAAATGCCTATGAATTATTCACTTGTTATTGAACCATTTGATGTTTGGGGCTTTGACTATATGGGACCTTTTCCTTCCTCTAATGGTTATACACATATTTTAGTTGCTATTGATTACGTTACTAAGTGGGTAGAAGCTATTCCAACTAGTAGTGCTGATCATAACACTTCTATTAAAATGCTTAAAGAAGTTATTTTTCCAAGATTTGTTGTCCCTAGATATTTAATGAATGATGGCGTTTCACATTTTATTCATGGTGCTTTCCGTAAAATGCTTGCTAAATATGATGTTAATCATAGAATTGCATCTCCTTATCATCCCCGGTCTAGTGGTCAAGTAGAATTGAGTAATAGAGAACTCAAATTAATTTTGCAAAAGACTATTAATAGGTCTAGAAAGAATTGCTCCAAGAAACTAGATGATGCATTATGGGCCTATAGAACTGCATATAAAAATCCTATGGGTATGTCTCCGTATAAAATGGTCTATGGAAAAGCATGTCACTTACCTCTCGAACTAGAACATAAAGCATATTGGGCTATTAAAGAAATAAATTATGATTTCAAACTTGCTGGTGAGAAGAGGTTATTTGATATTAGCTCACTTGATGAATGGAGAACCCAAGCCTACGAAAATGCCAAGTTGTTTAAAGAAAAAGTTAAAAGATGGCATGACAAAAGAATACAAAAGCGTGAGTTTAATGTAGGTGATTATGTATTGCTATCCAACTCTCGTTTAAGATTTTTTGTAGGAAAACTTCTCTCTAAATGGGAAGGTCCTTACGTTATCGAGGAGGTCTACCGTTCCGGTGCCATAAAAATCAACAACTTCGAAGGCACGAATCCGAAGGTGGTGAACGGTCAAAGAATCAAACATTATATCTGAGGTAATCCCATAAATGTTGAAACCAATGTTATTGAAGCCGTAACCCCGGAGGAATACATAAGGGACACTTTCTGGAACGTTTCAGACTCCGAAAAGGAATAGGTATGTGGTACGGTAAGTAAACCGACTCCAAACAGTTTTTAAGGAAATATTTCTCCGTTTTGGAATATTTATAAAAATAGAAAAATAAGTAGCAGTCCGGGAAGGACACAAGGCCTCCACGAGGGTGGAGGGTGCGCCCTACCCTACTGGGCGCGCCCCCTACCTCGTGGGCACCTCGTGTGCTCTCCGGACTCCGTTTTCGTACACGACACGTATTTTAGTCGGTAAAACTTCATTATATAATCTCCCAGGGGTTTTGACTCCCGTATCACGCAAAAATCTTCTGTCTTTGTTTTGAGCTGTTTTCTGTCAGGTTTTTCAAGGCTAGGCACTATGTCATCTCCCTCCTCCTCCAACCATGAGGGAACAATGCTTGGCTAATGAATATAGAGCTGAAGAGAGAAGAACCCATGGAGATCAACAAGGATGAAGGGATCAAGAAGGCCATGGAGGACCAAGTTCCGGCAACAGAAGACACCCTTCAACTGGATCACAACCTTCTTACCCCAACAGAAATCGAAGCTTTCAAGATGATTGAGTTAGCTCGTATACAAAATAAGTATCTCACATATGAAAATATTTTGTTGAAGGAGCATATCATCGCACTCAAGGGCATTATCTACAAGTTAGAAGACCTTCTACGCTCGATGTGCGACTATCCATCATCGACAACCCCACCTTATTCACCAACAAAGGAGACATAATCACATGGGTATGGCACTCCACTTGGCAACTGCCAAGCTTGGGGGAGTGCCCCGGTATCGTATCACCATCACTTTTATCTTTACCGTTTTTCTTAGTTCGATCCTTTTGGTAATATCTTGATCTAGTAGAATAAAAGTTCTTAGTATGATCTAGTTGTGAGTTTTGCTTTATTATCCTTTTATGTAATCGAGTCCGTGAGCTATATAATAAAGATTAGTGTTGAGTCAAGGGCTTAATTATTTTGCCATGATCCTAAGTGAATAAAAGAAAAGAGAAAGAAATAAAAAGAAACAAAGAGGTCATGTGAGTCTTATGGAGAGTAATGATCTCACATAGAAAGAGTATGATGAATAAAAGTTGTTGAGGGTTGATAAACACAGTTTTGGTCATCGTTGCAATTAATAGGAAGTAATAAAGAAAGAGAGGTCTTCACATATAAATATACTATCTTGGGCATCTTTTATGATTCTGAGCACTCATTAAAATATGACATGCTAAAGAGTTGACATTGGACAAGGAAGACAACATAATGGGTTATGTTTTCTTACATCTGAGATGAATTATATTGTCTTGGATCTTCCAACATGATGAGCTTGCCTTTCCCCCTCATGCTAGCCAAATTCATTGCACCAAGTAGAGATACTACTTGTGCTTCTAAAATACCCTTAAACCAGTTTGCCATGAGAGTCCACTATACCTACCTATGGATTGAGTAAGATCCTCTAAGTAAGTTGTCATCGGTGCAAGCAATAAAAATTGCTCCCTAAATATGCATGACTTATTAGTGTGGGATAAAATAAGCTTTATACGATCGTGTGATATGGAAGAAATAAAAGCGACAGACTGCATAATAAAGGTCCATATCACAAGTGGCAATATAAAGTGACATTCTTTCGCATTAAGATTTTGTGCATCCAACCATAAAAGCGCATGACAACCTCTGCTTCCCTCTGCGAAGGGCCTATCTTTTACTTTTATCTCCTACATTGCATAAGAGTCATGGTGATCTTCACCCTTCCTTTTTACATTTTATCCTTTGGCGAGCACAATATGTTGGAAAAGATCCTGGTATATATGGCTAATTGGATGTGAGTTTTCATGAACTATTATTGTTGACATTACCCTTGAGGTAAAATGCTGGGAGGCAAAGCTATAAGCCCCTATCTTTCTCTGTGTCCGATTGAAACTCCATACCCATAAGTATTGCGTTAGTGTCAGCAATTGTGAAACATTATATGATAGTTGAGTATGTGGGCTTGCTGAAAAGCTCTTATACATTGAATCTTTCCTATGTTATGATAAATTGCAATTGCTTCAATGACTGAGATTGTAGTTTGTTAGTTTTCAATGAAGTTTATGATTCATACTTGATATTGTGATTGAATTATTACTCTAGCATAAGAGATTATATGACAAGAATTATATAAGTTGTTGTTCTAAGAATGATCATGATGCCCTCATGTCCGTATTTTGTTTTTATCGACACCTCTATCTCTAAACATGTGGACATATTTTTTGGTTTCAGCTTTTCACTTGAGGACAAGCGAGGTCTAAGCTTGGGGGAGTTGATACGTCCATTTTGCATCATGCTTTTATATCAATATTTATTGCATTATGGGCTGTTATTACACATTATGTCACAATACTTATGCCTATTCTCTCTTCTATACCTACTATTAAAAGGAGGTGATATTCTTGGTTTCGTCCCGCTTCGTTTGGTCCCGGTTCAATTAATTTCACATATGCTATTTTGTTTAGTTAGTTGCCACCTGTTCTGGCCCAACGGAAGAAGCCACTTGTCGCCACACTATGGCCCAGGTCCGAAGAGCTGGCAAAAAATAAAATTGCCCATGGAAGAGTTCGATCTCATAACCTGCCAACCGGCCACGCACCCATCTAGCGATATGAGAGGATTTCTTTTCTCCCGTTGCAAAGGACGGGCCTTTTTGCTAGTAATTTACAAGGTTTACATAAAGAGGGAGAATGCCGGCAGCTGGGATTCTGGGCTGGAAAAGGAGCAAATATTATAGACCTATTCTGCACAACTCCAAAAGTCCTGAAACTTCACGGATGATGTTTTCCAAATATATAAAAAATACTCAGCGGAAGAAACTCACCTGGGGGGCCACACCCTGCCCACGAGGGTGGGGGCGCGCCCTACCCCCTTGGGCGCGCCCCTACCTCGTGGGCCCCCTGGTGGCCTTCCGGTGGCCATCTTCTGCTATATGGAGTCTTTGGATGGCAAAAAATCATAAGCCATCTTCTCGGACGAAACTCCGCCGCCACGAGGCGGAACCTTGGCGGAACCAATCTAGGGCTCTGGCGGAGCTGTTCTGCCGGGGAAACTTCCCTCCCGGAGGGGGAAATCATCGCCATCATCATCACCAATGCTCCTCTCATCGGGAGAGGGCAATCTCCATCAACATCTTCATCAGCACCATCTCATCTCAAAACCCTAGTTCATCTCTTGTATCCAATTCTTGTCTCCAAGTCCGGGATTGGTGCTAGTAGGTTGCTAGTAGTGTTAATTACTCCTTGTAGTTGATGCTAGTTGGTCTAATTGGTGGAAGATCATATGTTCAGATCCTATATGCATATTAATACCCCTCTGATTATGAACATGTTTATGCTTTGTGAGTAGTTACTTTTGTTCCCAAGGACATGGGAGAAGTCTTGCTATTAGTAGTCATGTGAATTTGGTATTCGTTCGATATTTTGATGAGATGTATGTTGTCTCTCCTCTAGTGGTGTTATGTGAACGTCGACTACATGACACTTCACCATTGTTTGGGCCTAGAGGAAGGCATTGGGAAGTAATAAGTAGATGATGGGTTGCTAGAGTGACAGAAGCTTAAACCCTAGTTTATGCATTGCTTCGTAAGGGGCTGATTTGGATCCATATATTTCATGCTATGGTTAGGTTTACCTTAATACTTTTGTTGTAGTTGTGGATGCTTGCAATAGAGGTTAATCATAAGTGGGATGCTTGTCCAAGTAAGGGCAGCACCCAAGCACCGGTCCACCCACATACCAAATTATCAAAGTACTGAACGCGAATCATATGAACATGATGAAAACTAGCTTGACGATATACCCATGTGTTCTCGGGAGCGCTTTACATCATATAAGAGTTTGTCCAGGCTTGTCCTTTGCTACAAAAGGATTGGGCCACCTCGCTGCACTTTATTTACTTTTGTTACTTGTTGCTCGTTACAAATTATCCTATCACAAAACTATCTGTTACCACTTATTTCAATACATGCAGAGAATACCTTGCTGGAAACCGCTTATCATTTCCTTCTGCTCCTCGTTGGGTTCGACACTCTTACTTATCGAAAGGACTACGATAGACCCCCTATACTTGTGGGTCATCACTGGCCATTGATATCTACTACACAACCTTCTTCTTGTAGACGTTGTTGGGCCTCCAAGTGCAGAGGTTTGTAGGACAATAGCAAAATTCCCTCAAGTGGATGACCTAAGGTTTATCAATCCGTAGGAGGTGTAGGATGAAGATGGTCTCTCTCAAGCAACCTGTTAACACCTGATTTTGGCAAGATACAGATTGCAATGAAGATGGTCTCGATTGAACGGGTTTTCAGCATAAAAAGATTCACGTCGCTGAGTGGAACAACTTTGATGTTTCTGTTATATTCATTCGACCTTATCTTACGGACCGAAACTATACTCCGAGTGGCATAATTCAATGTTCCGAGTAGTTTTTGGCCAATCACGTCTTCAAGATGACATCGGATGAAGGAGCACTCTTAAGGAATTGTCTTCGTCTCGTCGAGGTAATCAATTTTGATATATAAATCATCTCCATCCGAGTTCATATGCAAAAGTCACAGTTAATACGGTCTGGACAGGCCAGAGACCAAAATATTATGCTTGACACCAGACACATGTTGATGAGTGTCTGATGCAATGCGTGAGCAATTCGGCCCTCAAGACGGCCTTGAATTGAAAAACCTTCAACACTGAAAAGTTTCTTCTCGTCGAGCCGATCGATTTTCATATATAATTTGTCTCAATCCGAGGTCGTATGCAACCTGGAGAGGCAAATCAAGATCAGGCTGTGTTTTCAGTCGGGAAATCCGAGTGAAAAGTTTACCATCCGAGTGAAAACCTACCGATCGAGTAAAACGTCGAGTGAAAACTTATCGATCGAGTAAAAGATTGGCTTCCGAGTGAAAATATAGTAATCCGAGTGAAATTATCATCCGAGTGAAGTTATTCCGAGTGAAAAGATTACCGTCGGAATGAAAACTTGACGTTCGAGTAAGATATTGCCTTCTGAGTGAAATATAGTCATCCGAGTGAAAGATTGTCTTCCGAGTGAAATTATAGTCATCCGAGTGAAAGATTGTCTTCCGAGTGAAAGACTCTATGTCAGGACCCCGATTCCAAGCCACATCGATCTAGCCGGTAACACCTCATATCACTTTGCGGCCTCACGCACGGTATCCCACGGGTGTCGCCTTACCATGGCCCGGGACCGTTTGCGCCTTTTAGCTCACGTATATGATAGTGTCGCTAGCATCCATATGACAGACAACCCGGGCCGACATGGCTAGTCGTGAACCCAAAGCGGCACAGACCTATGGAGATAGGCATACATGAATCACATCGACCATGTCGGTCATCAGCGAGTGATTCCGGGCTATAGCACTGGGCTAACAGGACTCTGGGGAACCCGGGCTGTAGCAGGCTAGGCAGGACCCCGGAAGTCACCGCGTGACATTTCCCCGAAGGGACAGACATAGGAATGAAGTGAAACACATGCCGGCCAGTCAAGTGTCCTGAACAGTAGTGCTGGGCTAGCAGGACTCCGTTGAACCGGGCTGTAGCGGACTAATATGGCTCGAGGAACACTAGACTACATTTCCCCAGAAGAAAGGCTGCCAAGGATAAACAACTAGATTGTCGGATCCCACTCATACCAGGCATTTCAATCATACACACAATATGCCCGATATGAGTACATACAACATGGCATCACAACAAAACTCTACAACTCAAGTACTTTATTTAAAGGCTCCAGAGAGCCATACATAATATGCTCATACAGATAGGGGTCACATGACCCGACACTCAAGTCATACAATCATACAAGCACAAGCGGAAGCAACTAGTCTGAGTACAGACACTAGAAAGAAAGAAGGCTTCTCGAAGCCTATCTATCTACATAGGGCCCTCCATGGCCAGTATCACCACCTGGGTGGCTAGTCACTCGTCGACGTCAAGGTCTACGTAGAACCCATCGGAGGGGGCGGTGTTGTCGTCTGAAAATAGTAATTAAGCAAACATGAGTACAAAGGTACTCGACAAGTCTTACATCAGAACCTACTATACATGCTTATTCTCAAGAGGGTGGTGGGATTATTGCAGCAAGCCAGCTTTGACTCTTGGCTAGGCTATCCTATGGAACTCCACTAGTAAAATAGTTTTCGCACACAAGTCCACTACTCACCAACACAATACTCCACCGGGGATCCTCCCTCGTCATCCTACGAGAGGGCCATCCTCGGTACTCACACTTATCTTGAGTCTTTTAGTAATATCCATTAACTTGTCTATGAACTGTATAGGCAACCAAGTAGTCCTTTACCGCGGACGCGGCTATTCGAATAGTTTTATACCCTGCAGGGGTGTACTTCTTCATACACGCTTTCACCACTTACCGCCGTTTACACGACATGTACTCGGCAACCTTCAAGCGGAAGCCCAGCGAGGGTGTCGGCCATGGCCTACCTAAACACTTAAGTCTCTAGTCCAGGTTTATCGCCTATCCAGGTTCCATCCGTAGGGAGTCCGGCCGAGGTTTCCACATACGGCCCCGAACGATGTGAACAGGGTCCCGAGACGCCAAACGGGCACCCGGCATACCCGGCCACGGTGTATCTACCGCAACATAGCCCACCCCTAGGGTCAGCGCTACGCACGGCCGCCAACACATAACCTACAACACCAGAAACTATTTGCAACTCCTGGACAGAGTACTAAGGTATTTAAGAAGCCGAGAGGGTCAATTAAGGATCCCAATGCAGGGTAGTAGCTGAATCTTAAATCACACATACAGATCTCAGTTCTTAGGGACGGCCTCAATGAAACAACCCACCATGTACTCCTACACGGCGTCTCATTGATACCTTTACCAAAACATGTTCAACACATCCCTCACATTACCGACATAAGCATTTCACTCTAGCCCATCACCCAGATGAACCAGACCTGACATAACTCTAAGCATAGCAGGCATAGCAAGGTAGGAATCACATACATGGCTCAATCAACTCCTACACATGCTAGTGGGTTTCATCTAGTTACTGTGGCAATGACAGGTCATGGAGAGGATAAGGGTTCGTAGCACACAGCAGTTTGAATCGCGTTGTCTTAATGCAGTAAACAAGAGCAGAAGCGAGAACATGGGTTTGTATCGGAATGATCAATGGGTTGCTTGCCTGATGGACTGGTAGTGGGATACTGCCCTTCAGTTGGATACTCGTGAATATCCTCGGAGGCAGAACCTACCACGAAGAACACATCGGAACACAATCAATGTATGATGATATGCAACAATATGATGCATGCTATGACATGGCAATATGAATGTGTCTTGGCCTAATGCAAGCTAAAACAGAAGGGGATGAACTCATTTGACTCAAAGATTCAAATATTAGCTCATTAAACATGGCCTTATTAGTGCATTACCTTATTCTGCTTAAACAGCAAGGTAAACTTGTTTTGTCATGCATGAAACCATTACAGATGGATAGATTGAATTTTTCTGATCATTTTTCATATATAAATCTTTACATTTGGAGCTATGGTTGATTTTCTATGATTTTTAGAAGTTTTGACTATTTTCTGGAATTTCCTTATTAAATAATAAATCCAGAAATTGAATTAATGCGTCAGCATGACATAGGCGTGATGTCAGCGGTCAACTGGTTCGGCCAGGTCAAACCTGACTGGTGGGCCCTCTCTGTCAGTGACACAACTAGTTAACAGGATTAGATTAACACTAATTAGCTGTCAGTGGGGCCTGGGGCCACATGTTAGTGACTGAACTAATTAAATTTAGTTAAAACTAATCCTAAACTAATTAGCAGACCGGCCCCACCTGTCATAGACTCAGGGGGGTCTACCTGGGCCCACACAGGGGTCAAACTGGGTCTAACTCGCTGGCGTTTAGCCACCGGCGAGGCCAGACGTGGCGGAGGGCTGCGGGTTTGCGTGTCCGGCGACCAAAACGACAGCGGAGAGCAGCTACGTGACCCGGGGAGCGAGCCGCATCGTTTGGTGGAGGAAGTGGGGCTCGGGGAGGCCGGAAACGACGCCGGCAACGACCTTGGCGGCCGCCGGAGTTCGGGTGAGGTCGAACCCGAGGCTGCGGGGCACGACGAGGCACGTGGAGTGGTGCGTTAGGCTCCTGGGAGCGCGTGGAAGACGAAGGCGTGCTCGGATTCGAGCTTACGCGCCTGTGGCCATGGCGGCGACATGGCCGGCGGAGCCGAGCTCTCGGCCTCGATGGCAGAGGGGGTTGGAGGACGCGGACGAGCGCGGGGAGAGGGGCGGAGGAAAGATGGGCTCACAGGGAACTCGCGGAGCAGACTAGTGAGCTCGGGGAGGACTTGAGGCCGGCGAATCGAACGACGGCATCCGGCGGCCGTGGACGGGGAAGAAGGTCGCCATGTCATCTTGGGGTCGTCCGAGCTTGCGTGGGTCAACGGAGAGGTCGAGGACGACAGCGCGGAGCTAACGGGCACGTCGGGGAGGCGAGGGGGTGGCTCTGGTGGCAACTACGGCGAACGGCGGCGAGGATCTCGCTCGGCCATCGCAGGAGAGGATGAGGGAGACGAGGGGGAGAGTGAGGGAGGATTAGAGGGGGACGTGGGGGTCGGCGTGGCATCCCTGGACGTCTCCAGGGCGTCGGCAGAAGCAGGAGGTGGCCGGCGTGTGGCCGCGGGCGCCGGCCACGCGCTCCTCGTCCTCCTGGCGGGAGGAGGAGGACGACTGGCAAAGCCAGTCGGCTGGGCCGAGCCAGGTGGGCTGGGCCAGCACAGGTAAGGCCCAGGTGGCTTTCCTCTCTCTTTTTTTGATTTGTTTTTCTTTTCTATTTAACTGCAACTGTTGGGTTTATTAAAAATACTAAAACATTTCCAAAAATCCTGAAAATAATTGTGGGCTCTGTTTAGAATATTTCCAACAGCAAACATTTATTTCCAGAATTATTTGAGCATTTAAATTATTTTATAGCATTTAAATGCCCAAAATCAAATACTTATGATTTAATTCAATGACCTTCTATTGACCTAGAAAATTGTGCACCAATTTTGCCAGGGGTTCTAACCCAAGACAAAGAGGGTGAACTTTTTAGAAGGGCATTTCAGGTTCATTGAAATTGATTTTAGTAAACCCTAGTTGTTTCCAGGGGGTGTGTTGGGGGTTCTGTCTTCTCCATTTCAAATTTAAGAGGAATTTAAACATGATGCACACTCTAATGCTTGAACTAACTAGGGTGTGAAAACTCACCCCCACTCAAAAGAATCTCGTCCCGAGATTTAGGATCCTCCGGGAAGAAGGTGGGGTAATCGAGTCGAAGACGATCCTCCCTTTCCCAAGTGGCTTCTTTCTCGGAATGGTGTGACCATTGAACCTTGAGAAACTTGATATTATGACGTCGGGTGGTACGCTCAGCTTGATCAAGGATACGAACGGGATATTCCCGATAGGAGAGGTTATCTTGTAGATCAAGCGTTTCGTGGTCCACTCCACGGATAGGATCCGCGAAGCAACGCCTGAGTTGTGAAACGTGGAAGACATCGTGAACTCTGGAAAGATGCGGAGGTAGTTCCAATTGGTAGGCAACTTCTCCTCGTTTGGCAAGAATGCGAAAGGGTCCAATGTAACGAGGAGCCAATTTTCCTTTGATACCGAAATGATGGGTTCCCTTTAACGGAGTAACCTGAAGGTAAGCCTTCTCGTCGACTTCATAAGTCATAGGCTTATGTTTACGATCATATTGACTCTTTTGACGAGATTGGGCTGTTTTCAATTTCTCACGAATAACGCGAACCTGCTCTTCTGCTTCCTGAATCATATCCGGGCCAAAGAGTTATCTTTCCCCGGTTTCTGACCAGTTAAGAGGCGTTCGACATTTTCGTCCATAGAGAACTTCGAAAGGAGCCTTGCCCAAGCTAGCTTGATAACTATTGTTATAAGCAAACTCCGCGAATGGAAGGCAATTCTCCCAGCCCATTCCGAATGAGATGACAGAGGCTCGGAGCATATCTTCCAAAATTTGATTAACTCATTCTACTTGACCACTTGATTGAGGATGGAAGGCGGTGCTAAAGGAGAGACGAGTTCCCATAGCATTTTGGAAACTTTCCCAAAATCGAGAGGTGAAGAGGCTCCCACGGTCTGAGTTAATTTCCAATGGGACACCATGAAGAGACACTATTCGGGAGATGTATAAATCGGCTAGCTGGCTAGCGGTGATACTCTCATGAACAGGTAGAAAGTGGGCTACTTTGGAAAGTCGGTCGATCACGACGAAGATGGCATTATTCCCTCTCTTGGTCCTGGGAAACCCAGTGATGAAATCCATACTGATTTTACCCCATTACCATTCAGGAATAGCCAAAGGTTGAAGGGTGCCAGCAGGCCATTGATGCTCTGCTTTAACACGACGACAAACGTCGCAATTGGCAATGTATTGAGCGATTTCTCTCTTCATCCTAGTCCACCAAAACCTCTGGTGTAGGTCTTGATACATTTTAGTACTACCGGGATGAATGGTGAGAGGGGATTCATGAGCTTCCTTAAGGATCAACTGGCGTAGATGTTGTTTCTTGGGAACCACCAAACGGTTCTCGAAGAAAACAGCACCCCGCTTATCCATGGAAAAACATTTAGTAACTCCGCTAGCAATGTTTTCCTTAATCCGGGATATGCCCTTATCATACCGCTGGGCGATTATGATTTGATCCATAAGGTTAGGTTTCGCTACCAGGGTGGATAGAAAACCTCGAGGAACAATGTGAAGATTAAGCTTACGAAATTCCTCATGGAGAAGTGGTTGACTTTGTTGTAACATCAGGTTGTTACAATAGGACTTACGGCTTAGCGCATCAGCCATGACATTGGCTTTGCCCGGGGTGTAAGTTATTCCTAAGTCGTAATCCGAGATCAACTCGACCCAACGTCTTTGCCTGAGATTCAAATCTGGTTGGGTGAAGATATATTTCAAACTTTGGTGATCGGTGAAGATCTCGCAACGATTACCGAGGAGGTAATGTCGCCAAGATTTAAGTGCATGGACTACAGCTGCAAGCTCTAGATCATGTGTGGGATAATTTTCCTCATGTGGATGTAATTGCCGTGAAGCATAGGCAATTACCTGACGATCTTGCATGATTATGCAACCTTGTCCTTGTCGCGAGGCGTCGCAATAGATAATAAAGTCCTTGGAGAAATCTGGTGGTACCAGTACGGGAGCAGATGTCAGGCGTCTTTTCAGTTCCTGAAAGCTGAACTCGCACTGTGGAGTCCACTCGAACTTTTTATCTTTCTTGAGGAGTTCAGTTAGAGGTTTAGCAACCTTGGAGAAATTCTCGACGAAGCGGCGGCAATAGCTCGCTAAGCCAAGGAAGCTCCGAACTTGCTTGACCATCTCAGGTGGAGTCCAATCAAGGACGGCTTGAACTCGCTCGGGATTGATAGCAATACCCTTGCCAGAGATTACATGGCCTAGATAGGTCACTTCTAGCAACCAAAATTCGCACTTGGAGAATTTGGCATAAAGGCGATGCTCTCGAAGTTTCATCAATACCAGCCTTAGATGTGCGCCATGTTCCTCTCCATTCTTGGAGTAGATGAGTATGTCATCAAGGTATACTACAACGAATTTATCCAAGTACTCCATGAAGACCGAGTTCATTAACTGAGAGAAGGTAGCTGGGGCATTGGTTAAACCGAAGGACATGACGGTGTACTCGTATTGGCCATAATGAGTAACAAAGGCCGTTTTGGGAATGTCCCCGTTTCTGATTTTGATTTGATAGTAGCCCAACCTCAAATCCATCCTGGAAAAGACTGAAGATCCAGCGAGCTGATCATACAGATCGTTGATCCTGGGAAACGGGTATTTGTTCTAGATGGTGACCAAGTTGACAGGTCGATAATCTACAACCATTCGATCCGTTCCATCCTTCTTCTTGACGAAGAGGACGGGGCAAGCCCAAGGAGAGGAACTAGGACGGATGAAACCCTTTTTCAAGGACTCATCGAGTTGGTTCTTAAGCTCGGCTAGTTCTAAGGGTGCCATCTTGTAGGGTCTTCTAGAAATTGGAACGGTTCCTGGAACAAGGTCTATCACAAACTCGACATCCCTGTCAGGTGGAACACCTGGCAGTTCTTCTGGAAAGACATCTGGAAAGTCTCGGACTACCGGAACATCCTCAAGGTCTGGAAGGGGGTTGGCATTTAGGGAGTAAAGCTGGCGCTTGGCCACTCGAGTTAAGACATTAACTGTCTTGCCCGATGGGTGTGTAAGTTGAACGGTTCTAGTGGCACAATCAATCTTAGCATAATGAGCTGACATCCAGTCCATACCCAAAATGATGTTTATGTCCGAGGACTTGAGAGCTATTAAGGATGCAAGGAAGACAAGTCTAGCGACAAGAATTTTGTTCCCATGGCTTACTCTAGAAGTTTGCCATCTAGAGCCAGGAGTTTGAATTTCCATGGTAGAGGGCATGTCACAGAATGTCGTGTTGTGCAATCGAGCATAGTTCTCGGATATGAATGAATGAGATGCTCCAGTATCGAAAAGAACAGATGCCGGATGGCAGTTAACAAGGAGCATACCAAGGACGATGTTGGGATCCTCATGAGCCTCCTCGGCTGAAACATAGTTGACATGGCCACGGGCAGTAGTGACCGGCTTGGCGTAGAATGTCTTTCCCGCGGGATTACCACAGCCAACGGACTTTCCAGTCTGATTGGGTTTGTTCTGGGGACACTCTCGGCTATAGTGACCCGGCTCTCCACACTTAAAGCATGTCACCACATTGGGGCATGGAGCAGCATTACTAGCGGGGCAACCATAGGGCTTGGGCGGTGCAAATTGCTGGTTGGGATGAGGCGCCTCAAAGGATGGCCTCGGGATGAACCTGGGTGGCAGTGCCGTGCTTGGGATCCACACCCGGCGCTTCTGAGCTCCAGAGCCGGATGAAGAGCCAAAATCACGGGAGTGCTTGCGTGAAGCGTCATAATCAGTCTGGCCTGTCTCAGCACTGATGGCTTTATTGACCAACTTCTGAAAGGAGGTGCACTCGTGCAAACGAAGATCACGGCGAAGCTCAGGGCTAAGTCCCTTGCGGAACCTTGCCTGCTTCTTAGCGTCAGTAGATACCTCTTCGGGGGCATAACGTGCCAGATTCCCAAATTCACGACCATAAGCATCCACAGTCAGTCTTCCCTCTTGCGATCCATGAGACCTTCCGGAATGTGATTCTCACGGAAAGCCTCACTGAATTCAGCCCAAGTAGTGATTTGGCTGACCGGGCGCATAGCTTCGAAGTTTTCCCACCAAAGGCTAGCAGGGCCTTCGAGGTGATAGGCAGCATAAGTAACCTTGTCGGCTTCGGCTACGTTGGTCGAACGTAGCTTGTGGGTGATGATGCGAAGCCAGTCATCCGCGTCGAGGGGCTCGACGGAATGGTTAAACTTTGGTGGGTACAACTTGATAAAGTCATTGATTGACACCAAGTCATTTCGTTGATGGCGTGCAGTGTTCTGCTCAATCCGCTCTAGCAGGCGGTTAGTCTCATGCTTGTTTCTTTCCGCCTCCAGCATCACTTCGGCCAGAGAAGGCGGGTGAGGCAGATTTTCACCCCTAGCTGCACTGGCTTCCCCCTGCTCCGAGGCAGCAGGGTTGCTGCGGGTGTTGACCATCCTAGGAGAAAACAAGACAGCGGTTTAGACAAGGATGGCTGAAACTTAGCAAGGAAGTGTAGAATGTAATGGATAACACGGAATGCAGAGATGTTCATCCGTATGTCATGGTAATATAAAACTGCCATATATATACCGACGGTCATACACATCATACATAGTTTAGTACAAGCCCAGACTACAGTACAGCTATGATGAAAGACGTTACATCTCATCGGAGGCATTCCAAGCTCCTATACATTATTTTTCTACACCTCCGGAATTGATTACACACAAAGTCATATTCCACAAGTCACGCAGGACAGTGGAGATACAACTACTAGAATACTAGTGGTACTGCTACTAACTCAGACAGCTCCGTAGTAGTCCTCATAGAAGTCACCTCCATAGCCTGGAAGTTCAACGTGACCATCCGGGAATAGACGGTCCTGTGGAGCCTGTGGACCATAGGGGCTAGGATGAGGTCTTGGACCAACAAACGGTGGCCTGCGGGGACCACGGGGTGGGGTGATGCCTCCCACATCACGCCAATCCACCATGTCTGGCAAAGCAGATCTCACAGGATACAGATCCCTTGTATCCATACATCCAGCTTGCACCGTAGGTGCAAACTGAGTCAATGTAGCCCAATGATCAGCACGGGTATTGAAAAGCTCCAGCCTCAAGGCCCGATTCTCTCGGTCCTTATCTTCGAGCATCTCAGCAGTGGTACGAGTTAATGAGTCCTCCTGAGTGGGGAGTCAGCATAGATAGCCTGAAGATACCCTTGCGCTCCCGGAAGTGAAGCTGGCATGTAACGAAAGTCGGTATTCCGAAGCAGGCCAGTCCGGACTCGCATGATGGTCATCATGGAATAGGCAGCATCCTGCACCGCCATTTCAACAGTAACCCCGAGTCCATAGGAACAGTGAAGGGGCTCGGTAGATCCAGGATAAGAAGGAAATATCCTGACGGTGCAGAAATATTGGCTTTGATTAACGTCTCGGAATTGCTCTTCGACGGTGTATTCGGGATACCAACGGTAACCTGTCTCGATCATTACCTGGACTAACATAGTAGTATGACCGGGCACGTCGAGGCACTGGGTCAGCCGAACCACTTGGTTTTGAGCACGGTTGGCCATGTGAAAGCACAACCACAATGCAAAGAAATTAGAATTTCTAGGGAAAATTGGACAGCATAACAGCTGTAAATGCTCAGAAAAAGATTTGAGACATCCACAACAGTTCGCAATACCACTCAACAACATCATATCAAGGTTCTGATCCAATTAGCAACATACTAAAATAGTAGAAACTGAACTGGGGCTTGTAACAACAATCCTATAAGCTACTACGGATTAGTAACACGTGAACCTGATAGAAGAAGAGAGCCTAGTCCTTAACCCACGTTGAATGAGAAGAGAATGACTCAGATCAGAGGTCATAAGGTAAAGGAGTAAAAGAGCCTTATGTTCCCTCCCACAATCAATTCCCCTACATATAACTAAAGCATTTCTAGACTCGACATCGACCAGTTTGGCTCAACGAACCTGCAGGCAGTCCGGCTCTGATGCCAACACTGTCAGGACCCCGATTCCAAGCCACATCGATCTAGCCGGTAACACCTCATATCACTTTGCGGCCTCACGCACGGTATCCCACGGGTGTCGCCTTACCATGGCCCGGGACCGTTTGCGCCTTTTGGCTCACGTATATGATAGTGTCGCTAGCATCCATATGACAGAGAACCCGGGCCGACATGGCTAGTCGTGAACCCAAAGCGGCACAGACCTATGGAGACAGGCATACATGAATCACATCGAGCATGTCGGTCATCAGCGAGTGATTCCGGGCTGTAGCACTGGGCTAACAGGACTCCGGGGAACCCGGGCTGTAGCAGGCTAGGCAGGACTCCGGAAGTCACCACGTAACATTCCCCCGAAGGGACAGACATAGGAACGAAGTGAAACACATGCCGGCCAGTCAAGTGTCCTGAACAGTAGTGCTGGGCTAGCAGGACTCCGATGAACTGGGCTGTAGCGGACTACTATGGCTCGAGGAACACTAGACTACATTTCCCCATAAGAAAGGCTGCCAAGGATAAACAACTAGATTGTCGGATCCCACTCATACCAAGCATTTCAATCATACACACAATATGCCCGATATGAGTACATACAACATGGCATTACAACAAAACTCTACAACTCAAGTACTTTATTTAAAGGCTCCAGAGAGCCATACATAATATGCTCATACAGATAGGGGTCACATAACCCGACACTCAAGTCATACAATCATACAAGCACAAGCGGAAGCAACTAGTCTGAGTACAGACACTAGAAAGAAAGAAGGCTTCTCGAAGCCTGTCTATCTACATAAGGCCCTCCATGGCCAGTATCACCACCTGGGTGGCTAGTCACTCGTCGACGTCAAGGTTTACGTAGAACCCATCGGAGGGGGCGGTGTTGTCGTCTGAAAACAGTAATTAAGCAACACATGAGTACAAAGGTACTCAGCAAGTCTTACATCAGAACCTATTATACATGCTTATTCTCAAGAGGGTGGTGGGGTTATTGCAGCAAGCCAGCTTTGACTCTTGGATAGGCTATCCTATGGAACTCCACTAGTAAAATAGTTTTCGCACACGAGTCCACTACTCACCAACACAATACTCCACCAGGGATCCTCCCTCGTCATCCTACGAGAGGGCCATCCTCGGTACTCACACTTATCTTGAGTCTTTTAGTAGTATCCATTAACTTGTCTATGAACTGTATAGGCAACCAAGTAGTCCTTTATCGCGGACGCGGCTATTCGAATAGTTTTATACCCTGCAGGGGTGTACTTCATACACGCTTTCACCACTTACCGCCGTTTACACGACATGTACTCGGCAACCTTCAAGCGGAAGCCCAGCGAGGGTGTCGGCCACGGCCTACCTAAACACTTAAGTCTTTAGTCTAGGTTTATCGCCTATCCAGGTTCCATCCGTAGGGAGTCCGGCCGAGGTTTCCACATACGGCCCCGAACGATGTGAACAGGGTCCCGAGACGTCAAACGGGCGCCCGGCATACCCGGCCACGGTGTATCTACCGCAACATAGCCCACCCCTAGGGTCAGCGCTACGCACGGCCGCCAACACATAACCTACAACACCAGAAACTATTTGCAACTCCTGGACAGAGTACTAAGGTATTTAAGAAGCCGAGAGGGTCAATTAAGGATCCCAATGCAGGGTAGTAGCTGAATCTTAAATCACACATACAGATCTTAGTTCTTAGGGACGGCCTCAATGAAACAACCCACCATGTACTCCTACACGGCGTCTCATTGATACCTTTACCAAAACATGTTCAACACATCCCTCACATTACCGACATAAGCATTTCACTCTAGCCCATCACCCAGATGAACCAGACCTAACACAACTCTAAGCATAGCAGGCATAGCAAGGTAGGAATCACATACATGGCTCAATCAACTCCTACACATGCTAGTGGGTTTCATCTAGTTACTGTGGCAATGACAGGTCATGCAGAGGATAAGGGTTCAACTACCGTAGCACACAACAGTTTGAATCGCGTTGTCTTAATGCAGTAAACAAGAGCAGAAGTGAGAACATGGGTTTGTATCGGAATGATCAATGGGTTGCTTGCCTGATGGAGTGGTAGTGGGATACTGCCCTTCAGTTGGATACTCGTGAATATCCTTGGAGGCAGAACCTACCACGATGAACACATCGGAACACAATCAACACATGACGATATGCAACAATATGATGCATGCTATGACATGGCAATATGAATGTGTCTTGGCCTAATGCAAGCTAAAATAGAAGGGGATGAACTCATTTGAATCAAAGATTCAAATATTAGCTCATTAAACATGGCCTTATTAGTGCATTACCTTATTCTGCTTAAACAGCAAGGTAAACTTGTTTTGTCATGCATGAAACCATTACAGATGGATAGATTGAATTTTTCTGATCATTTTTCATATATAAATCTTTACATTTGGAGCTATGGTTGATTTTCTATGATTTTTAGAAGTTTTGACTATTTTCTGGAATTTCCTTATTAAAGAATAAATCCAGAAATTGAATTAATGCGTCAGCATGACATAGGCGTGACGTCAGCGGTCAACTGGGTCGGCCAGGTCAAACCTGACTGGTGGGCCCTCTCTGTCAGTTACACAACTAGTTAACAGGATTCACTAATTAGCTGTCAGTGGGGCCTGGGCCCACATGTTAGTGACTGAACTAATTAAATTTAGTTAAAACTAATCCTAAACTAATTAGCAGACCGGCCCCACCTTTCATAGACTCAGGGGGGTCTACCTGGGCCCACACAGGGGTCAAACTGGGTCAAACTCGCCGGCGTTTAGCCGCCGGCGAGGCCAGACGCGGCGGAGGGCTGCGGGTTTGCGTTTCCCGCGACCAAAACGACAGCGGAGAGCAGCTACGTGACGCGGGGGGCGAGCCGCATCATTTGGTGGAGGAAGTGGGGCTCGGGGAGGCCAGAAACGATGCCGGCGACGACCTTGGCGGCCGCCGGAGTTTGGGCGAGGTCGAACGCGAGGCTGCGGGGCACAGCGAGGCGCGTGGAGTGGTGCGTTATGCTCCTAGGAGCGCGTGGAAGACGAAGGCGTGCTCGGATTCGAGCTTACGCGCCTGTGGCCACGGCGGCGACATGGCCGGCGGAGCCGAGCTCTCGGCTTCGATGGAAGAGGGGGTTGGAGGACGCGGATGGGCGCGGGGAGAGGGGCGGAGGAAAGATGGGCTCACAGGGAACTCACGGAGCAGACTAGTGAGCTCGGGGAGGACTTGAGGCCGGCGAATCGAACGACGGCATCCGGCGGCCGTGGACGGGGAAGAAGGTCACCACGTCGTCTTGGGGTCGTCCAAGCTTGGGTGGGTCGACGGAGAGGTCGAGGACGGCAGCGCGGAGCTAATGGGCACATCGGGGAGGCAAGGGGGTGGCTTTGGTGGCAACTACGGCGAACGGCGGCGAGGATCGCGCTCGGTCATCGCGGGAGAGGATGAGGGAGACGAGGGGGAGAGTGAGGGAGGATGAGAGGGGGACGTGGGGGTCGGCGTGGCATCCCTGGACGTCTCCACGGCGTTGGCAGAAGCAGGAGGTGGCCGGCGTGTGGCCGCGGGCGCTGGCCACGCGCTCCTCGTCCTCCTGGCGGGAGGAGGAGGAGGACTGGCAAAGCCAGTCGGCTGGGCCGAGCCAGGTGGGCTGGGCCAGCACAGGTAAGGCCCAGGTGGCTTTCCTCTCTCTTATTTTAATTTGTTTTTCTTTTCTATTTAACTGCAACTGTTGGGCTTTATTAAAAATACTAAAACGTTTCCAAAAATCCTGAAAATAATTGTGGGCTCTGTTTAGAATATTTCCAACAACAAACATTTATTTCCAGAATTATTTAAGCATTTAAATTATTTTATAGCATTTAAATTCCCAAAATCAAATACTTATGATTTAATTCAATGACCTTCTATTGACCTAGAAAATTGTGCACCAATTTTGCCAGGGGGTCAAACCCAAGACAAAGAGGGTGAACTTTTTAGAAGGGCATTTCAGGTTCATTGAAAATGATTTTAGTAAACCCTAGTTGTTTCCAGGGGGGTGTGTTGGGGGTTCTGTCTTCCCCATTTCAAATTTAAGAGGAATTTAAACATGATGCACACTCTAATGCTTGAACTAACTAGGGTGTGACACTCTAACATCCGAGTGAAAAGGTCCAGTCGGACGAAAAACTCTAATATCCGAGTGGATGAGCTCGGATCCAAGTGAAAATGAAGATGTGCCCGAAAGGTAATCCAGATGACCTCGGATGGAAAAGCGATCAACACGGAAGTTGTGCGCATCGTCAAAACGGTGAACTTTGGTATTGGAGTCATTATCATCTGAGATAGTATACGGCATGTAAGTTCACTACTAGACTCAGACAATCCAGTTTGTTACATGACCGAGTCCGACTGGATATTAAAGATGGCTTCGTAGAATATTCAAGATGGTCTTATTTGGAAAAGTGTTCAATATAAGAATTTTTCGTCTCGTTGAGGCGCACAAGTTTCATATTTGGGCCGTCTTGATCGGAGGTCATATGCAAGCTCGGCGGCCTACGCAAGGAGGAAGACAGAAGTTGGGCCAGATTCAGACTGAATCCGAGTTGGAATAGAACTAGGACTCTAGGACGTGAATTGATGTAATTTTTTGTAAGGAAAGCCTAGATGAATCCTTTGCTTGTACGGGAAGTCCAGCCGCCTCTTATATATGTTGGGGGTGATGGCCGATTGAACAACACCAATCGAACCAATCAATAGATTGGTGAATCTTTTTATCCTACAATAAAGATAGATGAACACAAAAGTGTAATAGATTGATTGGTTCGATTGGTGTTGTTCAATCGGCCATCACCCCCAACATATATAAGAGGCGGCTGGACTTCCCGTACAAGCAAAGGATTCATCTAGGCTTTCCTTACAAAAAAATTACATCAATTCACGTCCTAGAGTCCTAGTTCGATTCCAACTTGGATTCAGTCTGAATCTGGCCCAACTTCTGTCTTCCTCCTTGCGCAGGCCGCCGAGCTTGCGTATGACCCCCGATCAAGACAGCCCAAATATGAAACTTGTGCGCCTCGACGAGACGGACAATTCTTATATTGAACACTTTTCCAAATAAGACCATCTTGAATATTCTACGAAGCCATCTTTAATATCCAGTCGGACTCGGTCATGTAACAGACTGGATTGTCTGAGTCTCGTAGTGAAGTTACATGCCGTATACTATCTCAGATGATAATGACTCCAAAACCAGAGTTCACCGTTTTGTCGATGCGCACAACTTTCGTGTTGATCGCTTTTCCATCCGAGGTCATCTGGATTACCTTTCGGGCACATCTTCATTTTCACTCGGATCCGAGCTCATCCACTCGGATATTAGAGTTTTTTGTCCGACTGGACCTTTTCACTCGGATGTTAGAGTCTTTCACTCGGAAGACAATGTTTCACTTGGATGACTATAATTTCACTCGGAAGGCAATATCTTACTCGAACGTCAAGTTTTCATTCCGACGGTAATCTTTTCACTCGGAATAACTTCACTCGGATGATAATTTCACTTGGATTACTATATTTTCACTCGGAAGCCAATATTTTACTCGATCGATAAGTTTTCACACGACGTTTTACTCGATCGGTAGGTTTTCACTCGGATGGTAAACTTTTCACTCGGATTTCCTGACTGAAAACACAGCCTGATCTTGATTTGCCTCTCCAGGTTGCATACGACCTCGGATTGAGACAAATTATATATGAAAATCGATCGGCTTGACGAGAAGAAACTTTTCCGTGTTGAAGGTTTTTCAATTCAAGGCCGTCTTGAGGGCAGAATTTCTCACGCATTGCATCAGACACTCATCAACATGTGTCTGGTGTCAAGCGTAATATTTTGGTCTCTGGCCTGTCCAGACCGTATTAACTGTAACTTTTGCATATCAACTCGGATTGAGATGATTTATATATCAAAATTGATTGCCTCGACGAGACGAAGACCATGCCCCCCTGTTTTCTGGCAGAGCTTGCGTGCCAGAATAAACCTTGCTTAGGGTAATGTTTAAGCACGATGTCAACACTCCATCAGCTGTGCATGTTGAGTACGATAATTTTAATCGTCCATATGCTCATGTTTGTTGCTTCTTCGGTAGAGCCTCTTGGATAATAGTTGTCTGAAAACAACAATTGGATGTCACAAAGGCTACCACGTAAGTTTCTTATGTCAATCCGGACCTTGCATTTGTCCAGGCGTTCCCTGGGAATATTAGAACCCTCCAACGAAGACGGTTTCCGAACGATTATGACCATGCACCTCAAAGGAATACTGTCAACTATTCGGCGACTCAACTCGTTATCAAAGTACACCATCAAGCCTCTGCCGAACAACGTCTGTCTCCTGACTCGAATCCTGCAAATAAATAACATTTGGAGTCGGGGCTCTTTTATGCACTAGACCCTTGATTGTTGGTCGACTCAATAATTAAGTCGGCCTCGCCAGTATTGGCAAACACTGAGCATCGGCTATAGGAGTAGGAGATCAACCATGGTGAACACCATTAGCCAGATGCCGGCTTTGCCAACCCAATGAATTCTGAGGGTGATATGCAAATATCGGCCATGCGTTCTCATCTCAAAGGAGCTCGGGAGTCCGTCCACCAAAGTGTGAATAGCCGAAATAAGTCAGATGTTTCGGCTGAGGATAAATTCCATAGCGTTGATTTTGATGGTACGATTGAAGAATGTGGAAGACACGCCTCCTGGAGGCTCCTATAGTGAGATGAAAATTGTCGTCCTCGCCTATAGGCTTTACGTGTGTACTCCCTTATTTCTACTGGCTTCGCAATAGGAGATGTGATGCCGCTCTTGACTTGAGGATTTCCCTTAGGAGCCCAAGCCATGTTCCTCTTCTCCAGCTCTTTGGCCCTAAGCCGATTCAACTTCTTCTGTTGCAAATATGGTAAGCCGAGTGGGCGTCCCGGCTGGGACTTTGGTTTATGCACTAGCAAGTTCTTCCTGGCTTTGGGCATCTCCGGCTTGGCCTGTCCAAACTCGGCGATTGGATCCTTAAAATTTACTTGCTTCACTTTCTTGTCCTTAGCAGCCAACATAGACTCGGCTGGCTTCTTGTCATTTGGAGTCGGATCTGAAATAGCACATTTGCGGCCGTCCTTTTTCACTTGGTACACTTGCTTGACCACGTCCATCTTCTTTGCTGAGGTCCATACCGATTCTTTTTGGTTGAGCCGGTCTTTAACATGTAGTTTTTGAACAAACGATGATCCTCTGAGAGCTTCATAGATTTGGTGAGGTGGTTTAGAATACGATGGACGGTGTGTCCTTGATTTATACTTGCCCCATGATTGATATGAATAATAGCCGGTAGGGGGAGGTATCCATGACATCGGCATTCGTGGCCCAAAATGAGGATATGGAGTCTGTTTGCTCAACTTCTTCCTTCGGTAATCCCGGTCTTAAAATTTATGCCTTGGGGGCGACTTCGATGCTTTTGTTTCACTCGGCCGATAAGCACTCTTTGCCTCACTTATCTTCTGATATTTTTCTAATAACTGCGCGAAAGTGACTTTCGGCTTTTTACCTTTGTGCTTACCATTCCCTTTGCTTTCCTTAGTTGTGTGTGCATCGGTCTTTGAATTTTGTCATTGCCCCCCAGTGCTAGATGTCGCCATTGTAGCTTTGATGGAATTTCTGTCTTCAAGATTATTCTGGATGCATTTTTTAACAATATCCTTGCTCGAAGACCTGACCCCGTCATCATTGGTGTGTACCTGTGCACTTTAGATGAATCGGTTGGAGATAGTCGAGTCAACATTTGATTGCCGTCAATAACAATCTGATCCGACTGGCCAAATGATCGCACCTCAACAAACTCCAATCGTCTTATTTTGTCCGATTGCTCGACTTGATGGATCATGTTGCAATCTTTCACATTTTTCTCGAACATTCGCCCTTGTCTTGACGGCTCGACATTGTGATCATTATAATAATAAGATTAGTCAGCGATGTACCAATGATGTGATCAACTATGCCTGCATTGGACGTACACTCCTGGTCCATTAACCGATATTGTAATACTGGATCTGAAACAAAACAACCGAGTGGTGCCAGCTTAGTGTCATCTGACTCGGCTATGCACTGATTTTTGTCGTCCTTTCCCGATCCTTTTGAATCGGCTATCTCGAAGGACTTTGTTCCTGGCTTTATATTCCTGCAACCAAAATAATCACAGAATATACGTCTCACCTGAGACCAAATGTTAGCCAAGCATGAAACAAACAAAGTTGTCCATATGAATATAAATTTCAGTTGGCATGACGGGAACAACTTTGGTTGTGATAAGCTGTCACTATTAGCCTCTATGAATGATACCACATGTTGCCTAGCATGATCAGTGATAAGATCATTTCTAACAAACAGATTACTCATCTCGATTGGTCTTTCAAAATTAATTAGAATCTTACTAATGGGTGCATCAACAGTATGATTTTGACCGAATCGAAAATTGAATAAACTGTCTGCTAGGTGTACCTTTGTGAAGACTTTGGAAGGAGAAGATGGTTGCACCACTCGAACAATATCTTGCTCCACTTCTGAATAATTCTCCAACGCCTCTTCCTCTTCTTCTGGATCTTGTACCTCATCACTCGGATTTCCTGAGTAGATTTCACTCGGATTGCTCGAGTATATTTCAGTCGGATTGCCCGAGTGGATTTCACTCGGACGCTCTTTGTCAGCTAAACTTTGCTCGACTGCATGCTCTGGTCCTTGATCTTCATCACTAGCCAAACTTTGTTTGGCCATATAACTTTTCTCTTGATGCTCATCAATTTCTTTGGCACGGAACTCATAGGGCAGCATGTAAGCTCCCTCATATCTAGAAAAATTGAGCACGGCCAATTTGTTGTGTTTACCGTTCCTTTGCTCGATGATGCTTGCATCTTCTGTTTTGGTACAGGTGGCAATAATTGGCTTGATGCACTCAACTATAGCTGGCGATGCGTTTGTCTGTAACAATGCACTCGGCTGGCATGATGTACTCGGCTGGCACGATGCACTCGGCTGGCTCGATGCAACGCACTCGGCCTTAAATGTCTCGGTGCTCAATCGGGTTTAAATTGAATCCACCATTGTCTTGTGACTAAAGGAACCGTTCAACTCAGATGTACACGACTTAGTCATATTTGACTCGGTTTCAACTAATTCAACGGTATTAGCCGAGTGAACCCTTTCTTGCTGATTTGCTTGCAAAACTTCTTTTTTGGCTTGCCTCAACATCACAGAGGAACCGTGATGATTGCTGAATGGAAGAAGGGACTTGACATATTCTTGCAAATATTCCTCTCCACATCTCTTCTTGTGTGCTTCATAAGCATGTTGATATTCTGCTGGTAATTCCTCAAGAGTTGGCGTAGTAAAGCCGTTGACGCTATTCCCTATGAGCTCTGGCTTGTTCTTGTCCACTTGGGCCACATATTTTTCTTTAAACTCAGCCCTGCTTGGATCGGCTTGCTCCCCAATACTTTTAGGATCTTTCGGCAATGAATTGATGTTGCCGAAATTTTGCGATTGTATAGGGGGTGTATAACATGCTGCAATGATAGGTGAAGGCATGTGCATCGTTGTTGAATATTTTCTCTCGACAATTTGATCAATCAACACTTCGTCTTCTTTCAAAACCCTAGCTCTTATTGCCTCATAATCAGGAACCAATCCCTTGTTGTGTTGCTCAAGGCAAATAGCACTAATCTTCTTATTTTGGGCTAAAATTTTTAATGCAGCCAGAGCCACCTCATCTCCTGCAATATTAGGCACATATGCTCCTATAGAATCTCCATTCACTCGGCCATAACCATGAAGGTGAGCCGAGTCATGAATATTTTTAGTTTCATACGCCACTGAACAATTAATCTGACGAGGTGTAGTATATGATGTTTGAGGATAACCGACCAAATAGCTAACAGAAGGATGGCCGATTCCCCCATCCATCGGCATGTTTCGGGATGAACCCGCATATTGCGAGTCGGCTGCCGATGGATAAAACTGTGAGACGCCCTCCTGTACATGAGGTGTCATATATTGATCACTTGAACAAATCGTGTCGTTCACCGGCATATTGAAACATGTTGCCGATGCACGAAAGTTCAGATTCATAAGTTGCATGTCGTGATTCTGTAAATTCCAAGTTTCTCCAACGGAATAACTAGTCGGCTTTTGCTCGTTAGGGCTAGCCGACATGACATGTCCATTGAAAGATCTAGCAACATCAACATAATGGCTATTTGCATCTATGTAAGGAGATTGGTGATACATGTTACCGTTGTAGATTGCAGCCGCTCGATGATGCTCTCCTCGTAGCAAGAACAGGCTGGAGACTGTTCAAAGCTTCGTCCCCAGCGGAGTCGCCAAAAAGTGTGTTGACACACGAACACGTCACCGTGTACCCTCGATGCCGGGGGTGATGCACCGCAGCTCACGTCGAAGGAGACCCGACCGACAGCGCGATGCGCAAGACAGTTGGCGGGCGCTTTTGTAGACCCGAAGCCCCGCTTGCCCGGGAGGGACCCAATCAGGGCTCGCGGTGGCTATGGGCTGCTCCAGGTCGATTCGCTCGCCCCTAGAGCCTCGTGGGTCGCTGCCCTCCAACGCGAAGAACGAACGAAGAACGAGAAAGAAAGATACAAGGGTAGGGGATAAAGATAGATGAACACAAAAGTGTAATAGATTGATTGGTTCGATTGGTGTTGTTCAATCGGCCATCACCCCCAACATATATAAGAGGCGGCTGGACTACCCGTACAAGCAAAGGATTCATCTAGGCTTTCCTTACAAAAAATTATATCAATTCACATCCTAGAGTCCTAGTTCTATTCCAACTCGGATTCAGTCTGAATCTGGCCCAACTTCTGTCTTCCTCCTTGCGCAGGCCGCCGAGCTTGAATATGACCTCCGATCAAGACGGCCCAAATATGAAACTTGTGCGCCTGGACGAGACGAACAATTCTTATATTGAACACTTTTCCAAATAAGACCATCTTGAATATTCTACGAAGCCATCTTTAATATCCAGTCGGACTCGGTCATGTAACAGACTGGATTGTCTGAGTCTCGTAGTGAACTTACATGCCGTATACTATCAGATGATAATGACTCCAAAACCAAAGTTCACCGTTTTGATGATGCGCACAACTTCCGTGTTGATCGCTTTTCCATCCGAGGTCATCTGGATTACCTTTCGGGCACATCTTCATTTTCACTCGGATCCGAGCTCATCCACTCGGATATTAGAGTTTTTCGTCCGACTGGACCTTTTCACTCGGATGTTAGAGTCTTTCACTCGGAAGACAATCTTTCACTTGGATGACTATAATTTCACTCGGAAGGCAATATCTTACTCGAACGCCAAGTTTTCATTCCGATGGTAATCTTTTCACTCGGAATAACTTCACTCGGATGATAATTTCACTTGGATTACTATATTTTCACTCGGAAGCCAATCTTTTACTCGATCGATAAGTTTTCACACGACGTTTTACTCGATCGGTAGGTTTTCACTCGGATGGTAAACTTCTCACTCGGATTTCCTGACTGAAAACACAGCCTGATCTTGATTTGCCTCTCCAGGTTGCATACGACCTCGGATTGAGACAAATTATATATGAAAATCGATCGGCTCGACGAGAAGAAACTTTTCCGTGTTGAAGGTTTTTCAATTCAAGGCCGTCTTGAGGGCAGAATTGCTCACGCATTGCATCAGACACTCATCAACATGTGTCTGGTGTCAAGCGTAATATTTTGGTCTCTGGCCTGTCCAGACCGTATTAACTGTAACTTTTGCATATGAACTCGGATTGAGATGATTTATATATCAAAATTGATTGCCTCGACGAGATGAAGACAATTCCTTAAGAGTGCTCCTTCATCCGATGTCATCTTGAAGACGTGATTTGCCAAAAACCACTCGGAACATTGAATTATGCCACTCGGAGTATAGTTTCGGTCCGTAAGATAAGGTAGAATGAATATAACCGAAACATCAAAGTTGTTCCACTCGGCGACGTGAATCTTTTTATGCTGAAAACCCGTTCAATCGAGACCATGTTCATTGCAATCTGTATCTTGCCAAAATCAGGTGTCAACACAACTCTGCAACCAAATAACAAAGAGTCTCTTGTGTCTCCAACACACCCAATACAATGGTAAATTGTATAGGTGCACTAGTTCGGCAAAGAGATGGTGATACAAGTGCAATGTGGATAGTAGATAATAATTTTTGTAATCTGAAAATATAAAAATAGCAAGGTAACTAATGATAAAAGTGAGCGTAAACGGTATTGCAATGCGTGGAAATAAGGCCTAGGGTTCATACTTTCGCTAGTGCAAGTTCCCTCAACAATGATAACATAATTGGATCACATAACTATCCCTCAACATGCCACAAAGAGTCACTCCATAGTCACTAATAGCGGAGAACAAACGAAGAGATTATGGTAGGGTACGAAACCACCTCAAAGTTATTCTTTCCAATCAATCCATTGGGCTATTTCTATAAGTGTCACAAACAGCCCTAGAGTTCGTACTAGAATAACACCTTAAGACACAAATCAACCAAAACCCTAATGTCACCTAGATACTCCAATGTCACCTCAAGTATCCGTGGGTATGATTATACGATATGCATCACACAATCTCAGATTCATCTATTCAGCCAACACATAGAACCTCAAAGAGTGCCCCAAAGTTCCTACCAGAGAATCACGACGAAAACTTGTGCCAACCCCTATGCATGGGTTCATGGGCGGAACCCGCAAGTTGATCACCAAAACATACATCAAGTGAATCACGTGGTATCCCATTGTCACCACAGATACGCACGGCAAGACATACATCAAGTGTTCTCAAATCTTTAAAGACTCAATCCGATAAGATAACTTCAAAGGGGAAACTCAATCCATTACAAGAGAGTAGGGGGGGAGAAAACATCATAGGATCCAACTATAATAGCAAAGCTCGCGATACATCAAGATCGTATCACCTCATGAACACGAGAGAGAGAGAGAGAGATCAAACACATAGCTACTGGTACATACCCTCAGCCCCGAGGGAGAACTACTCCCTCCTCATCATGGAGAGCACCGGGATGATGAAGATGGCCACCGGAGAGGGATTCCCCCCTTCGGCAGGGTGCCGGAACGGGTCTAGATTGGCTTTCGGTGGCTACGGAGGCTTCTGGCGGCGGAACTCCCGATCTATTGTGCTCTCTGGAAGTTTTAGGGTATATGGAGATATATAGGCGGAAGAAGTACGTCAGGGGGGCCACGAGGGGCCCATGAGGGTGGAGGGCGCGCCCCCTACCTCGTGGCCTCCTCAGAGCTTCCCTTACATGCACTTCACGTCTTCTGGGCTTCTTTCCTTCCAAAAATGAGTTCCGTGAAGTTTCAGGTCAATTGGACTCCATTTGATTTCCCTTTTCTTCGAAACCCTAAAACAAGGTAAAAACAGAAACTGGCACTGGGCTCAGGGTTAATAGGTTAGTCCCAAAAATGATATAAAAGTGTATAATAGAGCCCATAAACATCCAAAACAGTAGATAATATAGCATGGAGCAATCAAAAATTATAGATACGTTGGAGACGTATCAGCATCCCCAAGCTTAATTCCTGCTCGTCCTCGAGTAGGTAAATGATAAAAACAGAATTTTTGATGTGGAGTGCTACTTGGCATAATTTCAATGTAATTCTTCTTAATTGTGGCATGAATATTCAGATCCATAAGATTCAAGACAAAAGTTTAAGATTGACATAAAAACAATAATACTTCAAGCATACTAACTAAGCAATCATGTCTTCTCAAAATAACATGGCCAAAGAAAGCTATCCCTACGAAATCATATAGTCTAGCTATGCTCCATCTTCACCACACGAAATATTTAAATCATGCACAACCCCGATGACAAGCCAAGCAATTGTTTCATACTTTTGATGTTCTCAAACTTTTTCAATCTTCACGCAATACATGAGCGTGAGCCATGGACATAGCACTATAGGTGGAATAGAATGGTGGTTGTGGAGAAGACAAAAGGGAAGAAGATGGTCTCACATCAACTAGGCGTATCAACGGGCTATGGAGATGCCCATTAATAGATATCAATGTGAGTGAGTAGGGATTGCCATGCAATGGATGCACTAGAGCTATAAGTGTATGAAAGCTCAACAAAAGAAACTAGTGGGTGTGCATCCAACTTGCTTGCTCACGAAGACCTAGGGCATTTTGAGGAAGCCCATCATTGGAATATACAAGACAAGTTCTATAATGAAAGATTCCCACTAGTATATGAAAGTGACAACATAGGATACTCTCTATCATGAAGATCATGGTGCTACTTTGAAGCACAAGTGTAGTAAAAGGATAGTATCATTGCCCCTTCTCTCTTTTTCTCTCATTTCATTTTTTTATTTGGGCCTTCTCCTTTTTTATGGCCTCTTTTCTCTTTTTTTATTTGGGCTTCTTTCGCCTCTTTTATTTATTTATTTTCGTCCGGAGTCTCATCCCGACTTGTGGGGGAATCATAGTCTCCATCATCCTTTCCTCACTGGTACAATGCTCTAATAATGATGATCATCACACTTTTATTTACTTACAACTCAAGAATTACAACTCGATACTTAGAACAAGATATGACTCTATATGAATGCCTCCGGCGGTGTACCGGGATGTGCAATGATGCATGAGTGACATGTATGAAAGAATTATGAACGGTGGCCTTGCCACAAATACAATGTCAACTACATGATCATGCATAGCAATATGACAATGATGAAACGTGTCATAATAAATGGAACGGTGGAAGGTTGCATGGCAATATATCTCGGAATGGCTATGGAAATGCCATAATAGGTAGGTATGGTGGCTGTTTTGAGGAAGGTATATGGTGGGTTTATGGTACCGGCGAAAGTTGCATGGTACTAGAAAGGCTAGCAAAGGTGGAAGGGTGAGAGTGTGTATAATCCATGGACTCAACATTAGTCATAAAGAACTCACATACTTATTTCAAAAATTTATTAGTTATCGAAACAAAGTACTACGCGCATGCCCCTAGGGGGATAGATTGGTAGGAAAAGACCATCGCTCGTCCCCGACCGCCACTCATAAGGAAGGCAATCAATAAATAAATCATGCTCCGACTTCATCACATAATGGTTCACCATACGTGCATGCTACGGGAATCACAAACTTCAACACAAGTATTTCTCAAATTCACAACTACTCTACTAGCATGACTCTAATATCACCATCTCCATATGTCAAAACAATTATCAAGTATCAAACTTCTCATAGTATTCAACACACTCATAAGAGAATTTTATTATTCTTGAATACCTAGCATATTAGGATTTTAAGAAAATTACCATGCTATTTAAGACTCTCAAAATAATCTAAGTGAAGCATTAGAGTTCATCTATAAAACTACCACCATGCTCTAAAAGATATAAGTGAAGCACTAGAGCAAATGACAAACTACTCCGAAAGATTTAAGTGAAGATCAATGAGTAGTCGAATAATTATGCAACTATGTGAAGACTCTCTAACATTTAATAATTTCATATCTTGGTATTTTATTCAAACAGCAAGAAAACCTAAATAAAATAAAATGACGCACCAAGCAAAACACATATCATGTGGTAAATAAAAATATAGCTCCAAGTAAAGTTACCGATGAACGAAGACGAAAGAGGGGATGCCTTCCGGGGCATCCCCAAGATTAGGCTCTTGGTTGTCCTTGAATATTACCTTGGGGTGCCTTGGGAATCCCCAAGCTTAGGCTCTTGCCACTCCTTATTCCATAGTCCATCGAATCTTTACCCAAAACTTGAAAACTTCACAACACAAAACTTAACAGAAAACTTGTAAGCTCCGTTAGTATAAGAAAATAAGTCACCACTTCAAGGTACTGTAATGAACTCATTATTTATTTATATTTGTGTTAAACCTACTGTATTCCAACTTCATTATGGTTTATAAACTCTTTTACTATCCATAGATTCATCAAAATAAGCAAACAACACACAAAAACAGAATCTGTCAAAAACAGAACAGTCTGTGATAATCTGTATCAAACGTATACTTATGGAACTCATAAAATTCTCAAATAAATTTCTGGACCCGAGGAATTTATCTATTAATCATCTCCAAAAAGAATTAACTAAATAGCACTCTCCAAATAAAAATGGCAGCAATTCTCGTGAGCGCTAAAGTTTCTGTTTTTTACAGCATGATCACAAAGACTTCCCCCAAGTCTTCCCAAAGGTTCTACTTGGCACAAACACTAATTAGAAGCATAAAACCACATCTAAACAGAGGTTATATGAATTATTTATTACTAAACAGGAACAAAAAGAAAGGAACTAAAATAAAATTGGGTTGCCTCCCAACAAGCGCTATCGTTTAACGCCCCTAGCTAGGCATGATGATTTCAACGATGCTCACATAAATGATAGGAGTTGAAACATAAAGAGAGCATCATGAAGAATATGACTAGCACATTTAAGTCTAACATAATTCCTATGCATAGGGATTTTGTGAGAAAACAACTTGTGGGAATAAGAATCAACTTGCATAGGAAGGTATGACAAGCATAACTTCAAAATTTTAAGCACATAAGGAGGAAACTTGATATTATTGCAATTCCTACAGGCATATATTCCTCCCTCATAATAATTTTCAGTAGAACCATGAATGAATTCAAAAATATAACCAGCACCTAAAGCATTCTTTTCATGATCTACAAGCATAGCAAATTTATTACTCTCCACATAAGCAAAATTCTTCTCATTCGGAATAGTGGGAGCATCATAAGAGACTCGAATACTATAAATTGTTTCCACATTAAAAGAGTAATGTTCGGAGAAGGGGTAATCATAATCATGACAAGTTTTATAAATATAATCACTACTTTTTATAGCATAAGTATCATCACAATAATCATCATAAGTAGGAGGCATGCTATCATCATTATAAACTTGCATATCAAAACTTGGGAGACTAAAAATATCATATTCATTAATCATAGATTTCCCAAGCTTGGGACAAACATTAATTGCAGCAAATATATTCTCAAAAACATCATCTTCATCAAACATAGCATCCCAAGCCTGGGCCTTTTCATATCATAAGCATAATCACTCTCATCATTAATAGTATGGATAGCACCAATAGTATAGCAATTGTCATATTATTCCAAGCAAGTGCCAAAAACATTTTCAAGATCATAAGAAGTATCACTATCTAACACAATTATATTTTCATGAGGCACAATAGTAATAGGAACACCATTATTTGGGAGGGGTACCTTTTTACCTCTCTTCCTTTTTCTTTTCCTCTTCTTCACCACATCATGTGTGGGTTCAATCCTCTTTTTGGAGCTCCTTATTAATGAGATTGGTTGAATAGGAGGCTCCTCCTCGTTACCTGATTCATCATAAGAAATAATAGGAGGATATTGGGAAGTCTCTTCCCTTTCATTAGTATTCTCTTCATGTTCTATTTGTTTTCTTTTCTTTATGTAGTTGGCAATATAAGGATTTTCAATGCAATTCACCCCACAATACATATAAATTTCCTCTAGATCAAAATGAAGAACTCTATCAAGGGCAAATTTTGTAATATCCTTAGTTATACGTTTCATTTCTTCATAACCCAGAAGCAAACTAAGTTCATTATAATGTGCAAGGGAAATCAAGTCATCACAATTTTTGGACACGATACGATCATGAAACAATTTGCATTGGGTATTGAAATGATCATGTTCATTGCAAAGCTCACAAGTATGGCCAATATAATTTAAATTTTCAGCACATTCATCTAGCCTTTCTTGCAATAGTTTAGTTTCTAAGTACTTTTGCCTCTTGCAATATCTATCTTCCCTATTTGGTGTGTACATACAAACCCAAGGTACTCCACAAAAATTGACATGTTTATAGGAGACATCATAACTAGTGCAATCATCATTAGTATCATGGATATTCAAAGAATTCGTACTAACAACATTGCAATCATGCTCATCATTCAAAGATTTAGTGCCAAACATTTTATAGATTTCTTCTTCTAGCACTTGAGCACAATTTTCCTTTCCATCATACTTACGAAAGATATTAAAAAGGTGAAGCGTATGAGACAAACTCAATTCCATTTTTTTATAGTTTTCTTTTATAAACTAAACTGGTGATAAAACAAGAAACAAAAAGACTCGATTGCTAGATCTAAAGATATACCTTCAAGCGCTAAACTCCCCGGCAACGGCGCCAGAAAAGAGCTTGATGTCTACTACAGAACCTTCTTGTAGACGTTGTTGGGCCTCCAAGTGCAGAGGTTTGTAGGACAGTAGAAAATTTCCCTCAAGTGGATGACCTAAGGTTTATCAATCCGTAGGAGGCGTAGGATGAAGATGGTCTCTCTCAAGCAACCCTGCAACCAAATAACAAAGAGTCTCTTGTGTCCCCAACACACCCAATACAATGGTAAATTGTATAGGTGCACTAGTTCGGCGAAGAGATGGTGATACAAGTGCAATATGGATAGTAGATAATAGTTTTTGTAATCTGGAAATATAAAAACAGAAAGGTAACTAATGATAAAAGTGAGCGTAAACGGTATTGCAATGTGTGGAAATAAGGCCTGGGGTTCATACTTTTGCTAGTGCAAGTTCCCTAAACAATAATAACATAATGGGATCACATAACTATCCCTCAACATGCAACAACGAGTCACTCCAAAGTCACTAATAGCGGAGAGCAAACGAAGAGATTATGGTAGGGTACGAAACCACCTCAAAGTTATTCTTTCCAATCAATCCGTTGGGCTATTCCTATACGTGTCACAAACAGCCCTAGAGTTCGTACTAGAATAACACCTTAAGACAAAAATCAACCAAAACCCTAATGTCACCTAGATACTCCAATGTCACCTCAAGTATCCGTGGGTATGATTATACGATATGCATTACACAATCTCAGATTCATCTATTTAACCAACACAAAGAACGTCAAAGAGTGCCCCAAAGTTCCTACCGGAGAATCATGACGAAAATGTGTGCCAACCCCTATGCATGGGTTCATGGGCGGAACCCGCAAGTTGATCACCAAAACATACATCAAGTGAATCACGTGGTATCCCATTGTCACCACAGATACGCACGGCAAGACATACATTGAGTGTTCTCAAATCTTTAAAGACTCAATCCGATAAGATAACTTCAAAGGGGAAACTCAATCCATTACAAGAGAGTAGAGGGGGCAGAAAACATCATAGGATCCAACTGTAATAGCAAAGCTCGCGATACATCAAGATCTTATCACCTCAAGAACACGAGAGAGAGAGAGAGAGATCAAACACATAGCTACTGGTACATACCCTCGGCCCCGAGGGAGAACTACTCCCTCGTCGTCATGGATAGCATCGGGATGATGAAGATGGCCACCGGAGAGGGATTCCCACCTCCGGCAGGGTGCCGGAACGGGTCTAGATTAGGTTTCGGTGGCTACGGAGGCTTCTGGCAGCGGAACTCCCGATCTATTGTGCTCTCTGGAAGTTTTAGGGTATATGGAGATATATAAGCGGAAGAAGTACGTCAGGGGGGCCACGAGGGGCCCATGAGGGTGGAGGGCGCGCCCTAGGGGGGTGGGCGCGCCCCCCTACATCATGGCCTCCTCGAAGCTTCCCTTACGTGCACTTCAAGTCTTCTGGGCTTCTTTCCTTCCAAAAATGAGTTCCATGAAGTTTCAGGTCAATTGGACTCCATTTGATTTTCCTTTTCTTCGAAACCCTAAAACAAGGTAAAAACAGAAACTGGCACTGGGCTCTGGGTTAATAGGTTAGTCCCAAAAATGATATAAAAGTATATAATAAAGCCCATAAACATCCAAAACAGTAGATAATATAGCATGGAGCAATCATAAATTATAGAAACGTTGGAGACGTATCACCCATTAGGTCGGATTCAGAAGCTTGAACTACGTCACGGATATCCGTGGAGACTTGATCTTCAAGGGATTTGAGCCTGCGGTGATCGCTCCCCTTCATCCCGATGAATGTGACTTAAATCTGTCATCGGATCACACCCAAGAGATGGTTCCTACGGCTGCAACGACCTTAGAGCCAAAGCAGATCGAGCCATCCAAGGCCTCAGAGTCCGCGGAGTTGGAGCCGCACATGGAATCGGTGCCCTGCAGCAGTCGCTTTAACGGAACTTCGGACTCGTCTCCAGCTGTAAGTTCCGGACAGTGTACGCCCGAGGACACCGAGCTAGATTGGTTATCGATCTTCGAGTTTAGCGCTGCTGACGTCTTCCAGCACTCGCCTTTGGGCAACGAGATAAAATCTTTTAAAAATTTGTCCTTGGAGAAGGACTCTCAGCCGAACTATGTCCGGTTCGACCTAGAAACGGACGATGAGGAATTTTGCTTCCCACCCGCCACCCTCCTCATAGCCACTGTCGACAACTTAACCGGCGTGCTTTACTATGGCTCCGAAGACATCGACGGTATGGACAAGATGCCGACAAGGAGCAAGGCCAAGACCCGCCATTCACTGGACGATGGACGGCCACCTCTTCATACGACGTGTACATGGTTGATACACCTAAAGGATCTGGCAATGACAAAGAAGAGCCGGATACGTACAAAACCTCCGAGACACAGCCCAAGCATCGGTGGCCCAAACGCCGCCTTAATCCCGGTCACTCAAAGGACGGCAACACTGGCACCAGAGAAAATAGTACTCCGGGCGACGCCGAAAATAGTGAAGACCCCGCGGGGGCTACATCGGAACAGGAACACGACAACAGGCAAGACAACACTGACGAACAGGCCATAGAAGATGACCCGGAGGATGATAGTTACCATCCGCCCTCTAAGGAGGAAACAAGCCTCGGCAACGAAGACTTCATCATGCTTGAGGATCCTCTCGAGCAGGAGCGCTTCAAGCTTCAGCTCATAGCCACTGCAAGGAGCCTGAAAAATAAACAACAATAGCTTCAAGATGAACATGACCTGCTCGTCGACAGATGGACTGATGTCCTGACAGCCGAGGAATATGGCCTCAACCGCCTAGCCAAGAGCTACCCGAAATGCAGACTGCTACCTCAATTCGATGAGGAGGCCCCGGAGCACATATCTCCCTCGCGTAATGCGGACCGACCACCATGTGGTCGGGACAGGGCGGCCGAACGGCCACCCAGCGGTCGGGATAAAGCGGCAACTCAGGCCGAACAGCAGACCACCCCACCACCCCGCCATAATAAAGACGAAAAAGTCTAGAGTCACATGTACGACCTCCGACAGACACTGGACAATAGAGCAGGGCACCAAAGATCGATCTATGGATCGCGAGGACATGCTTAGAGACACGACGACGGCCACCTCTTCGGACGTGACAAACCTCACCATGCTCGGGCCGAATACCGCAGATGGACTCCATCGGAGGTCTGCCATGATGCGGCCCGATACAGAGGCGCCACACACCCACTCTGCTTCACAGATGAAGTATTGGATCATGAATTCCCCGAGGGGTTCAAGCCCGTCAATATCGAATCATATGATGGCACAACCGATCATGCAGTATGGATTGAGGATTTCATCCTCCACATCCACATGGCCCGAGGAAACGACCTCCACGCCATCAAGTACCTCCCATTAAAGCTCAAAGGACCAGCTCAGCACTGGTTAAATATCCTGCCTGAGAACTCCATCGGCAGTTGGGAAGACATGGAAGAGGCTTTCCTCGACAACTTCCAAGGAAGTTATGTCCGGCCACCAGACGCTGATGACCTAAGCCACATAGTTCAACAACCTGGAGAATCAACCAGAAAATTCTGGACTAGGTTCGTAACCAAGAAGAACCAGATTGTTCACTGTCCGGATGCCGAGGCCTTAGCAGCCTTCAGACACAGCATCAGTGACGAATGGCTAGCACGCCACCTCAGACAAGAAAAACCGAAGTCAATGGCAGCCCTTACGGCACTCATGACCCACTTTTGTGCAGGCGAGGACAGCTGGCTAGCTCGTAGGAAAAACACAGCCAGCGAGGCAGGCCCCACCGAGGCCAAGAACAGCACCGGCAAGCTATGGCGCAATCGACACAAACGCCGAAGCAATGGAGACAACACCTAGGACACCACAGTCAATGCCGGATTCAATGGCTCCAAGATCGGCCAACGGAAGAATCCCTAGAAAAGAAACAACGAAGGACCTTCCAGCCTGGACCGCATACTTGACCGTCCGTGCCAAATTCACAGCACCCCGGATAAGCAAGCCAATCATACTAACAGGGATTGTTGGGTCTTCAAGCAGGCAGGCAAGTTAAATGCCGAAAACAAAGAAAATGGATCACAAAGTGAGGATGATGATGAAGAGCCCCGGCAGCTAAACACCGGGGGACAGAAGAAATCCCCCCCCCCCCCAAGTCAAAACGGTGAACATGATATACGCCACGCACATCCCCAGAAAGGAGCGCAAGCGAGCACTCAGTGACGTCTATGCGGTAGAGCCAGTCACCCCCAAGTTCAATCCATGGTTGTCATTTCCGATCACCTTCGATCGACGAGATCATCCGACTATTATCCGCCACGGCAGTTCGGCCGCACTGGTCCTTGACCCAATCATCAACGGATTCCACCTCACACGAGTCCTAATGGATGGTGGAAGCAGCCTCAATCTACTGTACCAGGATACCGTACGGAAGATGGGCATTAATCCCTCACGAATCAAACCAACAAAGACTACCTTTAAAGGAGTCATACCAAGTGTAGAGGCCCGTTGTACGGGCTCAATCACGCTGGAGGTGGTCTTCGGTTCTCCAGACAACTTTCGAAGTGAAGAGTTAATCTTCGATATCATCCCCTTCCGCAGCGGCTACCACGCACTGCTCGGACGAACCGTGTTTGCTATATTTAACGCAGTGCCACACTATGCTTATCTCAAGCTCAAGATGCCCGGTCCACATGGCATCATAACAGTCAATGGCAATACGAAACGCTCCCTCCAAACAGAGGAGCAAACCGCCGCCCTAGCAGCAGAAGTACAGAATGGCCTTCTCAAGTAGCATTGTAATCCAGCTGCCGAGCCCCTAGACACCATCAAGAGGGTCTGGACTACACTGCAACAGGACAACGCGGCTCGTCAAGAGCTCGAATAGCAATTCGTCCTCCATCCCAGCCCTAATGAGGTAGTGGCATTCGTACCACGCATACACAATTACGCACTCAAAATACCATGGACATCGACGGAGGCACGAGACAACCCGGGGGCTACAATTCAGCAAAACCGATCCCGGGCACACATACTTTTACTAATTTTTCTCATTACAGACATCTGTTTTCACAGGCCTGATGTCAAGTCCTCTAGAAGGATTGGAATGCAACGGAGGCAAGCAACACAGGTGTGTAGGGTAACCTTTACACGTTATTCTTGACGGTATTCACACTTATTTCTCAGGACCCGCATGTTGTGCCATACTAATTCCGGCACATTAAATGGCCGAATACTTCTAGCACCATCTATACCAGATACGCCTTGACGTATACATCCAGTTATAATAAAAGTGGTTCATGGCCCAGTCCCTGTGTTTTTCGCTTCTTACTTCGTTTTATTTCGATCTGCCTATCTGCTGCATAGTGAGGGCGTTTAAGCCGTATAGTCCGATTGCCTTGTTCGTTGTGCTAAATAACTCCTTCAAGGTCCATGTAATTGGATCAAGATTGTTTAAATTCCATCCCAAACACCTCCGTACTATCTACGTGAGGGCAGAAGCCGACGACTGGCCAACCCTCAGATTACATATAACACGGCCGCACAGGGGGAAACACTCAAAGCATAACAAAATTGCATTAACAAAACATCCTTTGTTTCTCATAATACAAGGCAAAGGCAAACATGAATACATTCATTCAAACATAATGTCCTATGAACATTGTGTTGCCGTAGGGCGAGACCCCTCAAGGACATCCGCAAAATACCGTTCCGGTGTATGGTGCTCCTTGCCCTCCAGTGGGCCCTGGTCACCTCGACGCCATCCATCTTCGCCCACCACATCTTGCAATGGACGAAGGCCATGCGCGCACCTTCAATACAGGCCGAGCGCTTCACGACGTCCAGCCGAGGACAGGCGTTCACCACCCGCCTCACGACTCCGAAGTAGCTGTTGGGCATAGCTTCGGTTGGCCATAGCTGGATTATCAAATCCTTAATGGCTAGTTCGACCATCCTATGCAGCTCCACCAGTTGTTTCAGCTGATCGGTGAAGGACACGGGATGCTCCGGTGCCGCATACTGCGACCAGAATAGCCTCTCCGTGGAACCCCCTCCTTCGGCTCGATAGAACTCCGCGGCATCGGATACACTGCATGGCAAATCCGCGAAGGCCCCTGGGGAACTCCAAACTCGAGTTAGTAAAAGGTGTTGCTTCTTCGCATACTTGCTTTGCATCTTAAATGCCTTGCCCGCCGTGATCTTCTTGGCCTCCTGGATCTCCTGGAGGGCAGCCTGGGCCTCATTCCGGGCAGTCTCTACGCTTTGACGAGCCTTGGCGAGTTCGGTCCCTTGAACCGACGCATGAGGCTCCAAGGTCTCGCATTTTTTCACCGCATCCTGGAGCTCCTGCTGGACTTCTTTAACCCGGGCCTTGAGCTTCTTACAATTGGCCTGCTGCCGGACAGCCTTCTCCTCGGCCTCACCCAGGGCCTTCTTCAGGGCCTCGGCCTCGGTCGCGGCTTCTATACATATAACGATACCGCTATCAATACACAGCGCTTATCCTTTCCCGAACATATAGCAAGTCGTTCCTCACCTTGCTTCTTTTGGAGCCGAACCTTAATCTCGCCGAGCTCGTTCTCGGTCCGCTCCAGCTTCTGCTTCAGCTCGGAGACCTCGGCATTATGCGAGGTCGGGGCCAACAGCGACGCCTGCTTATTCATACATATTCTGTTAGTCTCCTATAATAAGAGGTTGATCCTCTGTCCGGTTCTTCCTGCCGAACTCCGGGCAGTGTCTCAGGGGCTACTGAATACATGGGGTTTTCCTCTTTCTATGTCACTTACCTCGAAACCTGTCAACAGATTGCTGTAGGCTTCGTCTAGTCCACTCTTGGTGGACTGAACCTTCTCGATCACCGCACCCATAAGGACACGGTGCTCGTCCACAACGGAGGCGCCTCATAGAGCCTCCATCAAGTCATCCGGCGCCCCTGGGTGGACAGGGGCCACCGGAGGAATTGGCACACCCCCCCTCCTTCGAAGGAGGGTGCTCGCCTGATTCCGGAGCCATACGGATCTCCGGAATCGTATCTGGCTGAGGGCCAAATTCAATATGGCCCTCTTCGCCAGTCTCCTTGTAGATCTGCTCCCCCATCTGTCCGGCAGCGGAGGTCCTGCCTTGTGGCGCCCCCGGACAATGTCCTGAGCTCCTCCCTCCGGAGCGGCCCTCCGGGATAACACGTCGGTGTCGTCCCTGGCCTCGGGGGAGCAAGCAGGCGGTGGCGACATGCTCGCCATCTCCGATGGAGCCAGCAAACCTCCAGATGAGGAACGCTGGATAAGGTCACGGGCCGGACTGCAAAAGTATACATTAACCATGTCAGCATAATAAAAAGAAAGGGCTGGATATGCGCGTAAATTAGCCATGTCGCTTACGATGCGGCCTGAGGCCTAGTGCAGGACCGTCGTTCCGGACTACTGTCAACGTCCCACGCGGTGTTGAGCGATGGGGCGCCCTTTACCTTTTTGGGCGCTTTCACCTCCGGATGTGTTGGGGCCACCGTCTTCTTCTTCTTCTCTTCGGGAGGAGGGTTGTTTTCCTCCTCCTCCTCCTCTTCCTCGTCATTGTCCTCATCATGGGCCTCGTCGTCTTTGGACGTCACGTCCGAAGCGCCCTTGCGACGGGGGCCACTCTTGGCCCCCTTGGCCTTCTTCTCTAGCGCTGTATATCGCGCCGGCACCAGCATCCTCGCCAGGCGTGGGATGAACGGTTCCTCGGGCAGCGGCGCCGGACACTGGATCCACCGGGTGTTCTCCACCCAGTCCTGAAGAAGCAATGCTAAATCTGAGACATCATCCTCGAAACGTTCAAGTTGGGAATACGTCAAAAGAAACATACCTCATTGGTGGGGCGTTTACAATTGTGACCATGGTCTGAGTCCATGGCCGGTGGCTTCTCATTGCCCTCAAAGAGCAACTTCCAGGCCCCTTCACGAGAAGTGTCGAAGAGCCTTCTCAGAGTCTGGTGCTTCTTTGAATTAAAATCCAATAAAGGGCGGCTTCAGCGCTGGCACGGAAGAATCTGGTGGACGAGCATCACCGGGATGACGTTGATGAGCTTAACGTCCCTGGTCACCATGCTTTGAACGCGTGTCTGCAGCGCTATCAGCTCGTCAGGTGAATACCAGTCCGGACTCTTCTCGACCCAGGAGGTGAGCCGCGTGGGAGCACCAGAGCGGAATTCAGCAGCTGCGGCCCAGGTGGTGCCGCGAGGTTCTGTGATGTAGAACCACTACTTTTGCCATTCCTTTACCGTCTCTATAAAGGTTCCTTTGGGCCAGGAGACGTTGGATAGCTTGCTCACCATGGCCCCTCCGCACTCCGCGTGCTGACCATCCACCACTTTCGGCTTCATGTTGAAGACTTTGAGCCACAGCCCGAAGTGGGGATGGATGCGGAGGAAGGCCTCGCACATGATCATAAACGCTGAGATGTTGAGGAAGGAATTCGGGGACGGATCATGGAAATCTATCCCGTAATAGTACATCAGCCCATGGACGAACGGGTGGAGTGGAAACCCTAGCCGGCGAAGGAAATGGGGGGTGAAGACTACTCTCTCTGTGGGCTCTGGCGTGGGGACGACTTGTCCCTCGGCTGGCAGACGATGGGCGATCTCCTTTGCCAAATATCTAGCCGCCCGGAGCTCAGTAATGTCCTCCTCCTTGACGGAGGAGACCATCCACTTGCCCTGACCACCAGATCCGGACATGGTTGCTTGAGTGGAAAGGAGATGGGAACTTGGGCACTGGAGCTTGAGATTGGAAGGGCGAAGATAGAGAGAAGGCGTGAGGAGAGGAAGGGGGAATCCTTATCCCCTTATAAAGGCAGCAGATATTAAACGCCTCCTCACTCGCCTTAGGATTTGTCTGTTCCCTAGAGCTGTACGAACGGCACGGTTGAGTTACCCATGCCCACATTGATGAGAATCCCATGATAAGGGGACACGATCTCTGTTTCGACAAGACGTGCCAGTAGCAACCGCGTCTCGAAAGTGGGATGGCAGAAGAAAAACGGTTCAAAATTATAACCGGACAGACACGATACCGTGTTGGAGAGAAGCTGTCAACAGATTGGATTCGTGCAAATATTATATTCTCTCTGCAGTTGTGTATGGTGTGCGTAATAGGTTCGGATACACTTATTTTGTCCGAAGACTATTCTGGAGTTCAGAAGGAGGGAAACCGCCTTGCAATGCCGAAGACAAATCTACGCGCCGGACTCCTCGTCATTGAAGCCAGGTTCAGGGGCTACTAAGGGAGTCCTGGACTAAGGGGTCCTCGGACATCCGGCCTGTTATCCATGGTCGGACTGATGGGCTGTGAAGACATGAAGACCGAAGACTACACTGTGTCCGGATTGGACTTTACATGGCGTGGAAGGCAAGCTTGGCGATCGAAGATTCCTTCTTATGTAACCGACTCCATGTAAACCCTAGATCCCCTCGGTGTCTATATAAACCGAAGGGGATAGTCCGGAAAGGACAACACATATACTCATTACCATATTCATAGGCTAGACTTCCAGGGTTTAGCCATTACGATCTCGTGGTAGATCAACTATTGTAACACTCATATTCATCAAGATCAATCAAGCAGGAAGTAGGGTATTACCTCCATAGAGAGGGCCCGAACCTGGATAAACATCGTGTCCCCTGTCTCCTGTTACCATCGATCCTAGACGCACAGTACGGGACCCCCTACCCGAGATCCGCCGGTTTTGACACCGACACTAGCCCCTCTTTCCTTCCCTCCACCTAAGAGGAAGGAAAGGGAGGTGTCACCCCCTCCTTCCAGTTGGAAATATGCCCTGGAGGCAATAATAAAGTGGTCATTATTATATTTCCTTGTTCATGATAATTGTCTATTGTTCATGCTATAATTGTATTAACCGAAAACTGTAATACATGTGTGAATACATAGATCGTAATATGTCCCTAGTAAGCCTCTATTTGACTAGCTCGTTGATTAATAGATGGTCGTGGTTTCCTGACCATGGACATTGGATGTCGTTGATAACGGGATCACATCATTAGGAGAATGATGTGATGGACAAGACCCAATCCTAAGCATAGCACAAGATCGTGTAGTTCGTCTACTAAAGCTTTTCTAATGTCAAGTATCCTTTCCTTAGACCATGAGATTGTGCAACTCCCGGATACTGTAGGAATGCTTTGGGTGTGCCAAACATCACAACATAACTGGGTGGCTATAAAGGTGCACTACGGGTATCTCCGAAAGTGTCTGTTGGGTTGGCACGAATCGAGACTGGGATTTGTCACTCCGTATGACGGAGAGGTATCTCTGGGCCCACTCGGTAATGCATCATATTAATGAGCTCAGAGTGACTAAGGAGTTAGTTACGGGATCATGCATTACGTAATGAGTAAACATACTTGCTGATAACGAGATTGAACAAGGCATTGGGATACCGATGATCGAATCTCGGGCAAGTGACATGCCGATAGACAAAGGGAATTGTATACGGGATTGATTGAATCCTCAACATCGTGGTTCATCCGATGAGATCATCGTGGAACATGTGGGAGCCAACATGGGTATCTAGATCCCGCTGTTGGTTATTGACCGGAGAGATGTCTCGGTCATGTCTACATGATTCCCAAACCCGTAGGGTCTACACACTTAAGGTTCAGTGACGCTAGAGTTGTTATGGGAAATAGTATGTGGTTACCGAATGTTGTTCGGAGTCCCGGATGAGATCCTGGACGTCACGAGGAGTTCCAGAATGGTCCGGAGGTGAAGATTTATATATGGGAAGTCATCATACGGTCACCAGAAGTATTCGAGGGTTTGCCGGTATTGTACCGGGACCACCGAAGGGGTTCTGGGGGTCCACCGGGAGGGTCCACCTGCCCCAGAGGGCCCTATGGGTTGTATGTGGAAGGGAACCAGCCCCTAAGTGGGCTGGGCGCCATCCCCCCTAGGGCCCATGTGCCTATGGTTGAGGGGAAACCCTAAAGGGGGCGCCCCCTTGGCTTGGGGGGCAAGCCCCCTCCCCTTGGCCGCCCCCCCCCTAGATCTCATCTAGAGGGGCCGGCCCCCTTCCCCCTTCGCCCTATAAATAGAGGGGAGGAGAGAGGGCAGCAGCACCTCATCCAAGGCGCAACCCTCCCCCTCTCCTACACCCCTCCTCCTCCATTGGGCTTGGCGTAGCCCTGCCGGAGAGCTGCAAGCTCCATCACCACGCCGTCGTGCTGCCGATATTCTTCCCCAACTTCTCCTTCCCCTTGCTGGATCAAGGAGGAGATGTCCCCGGGCTGCACGTGTGTTGAACGCGGAGGCGCCGTTGTTCGGCGCTAGATGAAATCAACCGCGATCTGAATCGCTGCGAGTATGACTCCTTCATCCGCGTTCTTGTAACGCTTCCATATCGCGATCTTCAAGGGTATGAAGATGCACTCCTCTCTCTCTCTCTCTCTCGTTGCTAGTCTCTCCATAGATTGATCTTGGTGATGCGTAGAAAATTTTTAATTTCTGCAACGATCCCCAACAGTGGCATCATGAGCTAGGTCTATGCGTAGTTTGTATGCACGAGTAGAACACAAGATGTTGTGGGCGTCAATTATGTAAATTTACTTGCCGTTACTAATCTTATCTTGATTCGGCGGCATCGTGGGATGAAGCGGCCCGGACCGACCTTACACGTACACTTACGCGAGACAGGTTCCACCGACTGACATGCACTAGTTGCATAAGGTGGCTAGCGGGTGTCTGTCTCTCCCACTTTAGTCGGATCGGATTCGATGAAAAGGGTCCTTATGAAGGGTAAATAGAAATTGGCATATCACGTTGTGGTTTTGGCATAGGTAAGGAACGTTCTTGCTAGAAACCTATAGCAGCCACGTAAAAACTTGCAACAACAATTAGAGGACGTCTAACTTGTTCTTGCAGCATATGCTGTGTGATGTGATATGGCCAAAAGGATGTGATGAATGATATATGTGATGTATCAGATTGATCATGTTCTTGTAATAGGAATCATGAGTTGCATGTCGATGAGTATGACAACCGATAGGGGCCATAGGAGTTGTCTTAATTTATTGTATGACCTGCGTGTCAATGAAAACGCCATGTAAATACTTTACTTTATTGCTAAACGTTAGCCATAGTAGTAGAAGTAACAGTTGGCGAGACAACTTCATGAAGACACTATGATGGAGATCATGATGTCATGCCGGTGACGATGATGATCATGGCGCCCCGAAGATGGAGATCAAAAGGAGCAAAATGATATTGGCCATATCATGTCACTATTTGATTGCATGTGATGTTTCTCATGTTTATACATCTTATTTGCTTAGAACGAAGGTAGCTTAAATAAGATGATCCCTTGCTAAAATTTTAAGAAAGTGTTCCCCCTAACTGTGCACCGTTGTGAAGGTTCGTTGTTTCGAAGCACCATGTGATGATCGGGTGTGATAGATTCTAACGTTCGAATACAACGGGTGTAAGCCAGATTTACACATGCAAAACACTTAGGTTGACTTGATGAGCCTAGCATGTACAGACATGGCCTCAGAACACGAGAGACCGAAAGGTCGAACATGAGTCGTATAGTAGATACGATCAACATGGAGATGTTCAGCGTTGATGACTAGTCCGTCTCACGTGATGATCGGACACGGCCTAGTCGATTCGGATCATGTATCACTTAGATGACTAGAGGGATGTCTGTCTGAGTGGGAGTTCATTAAATAATTTGATTAGATGAACTTAATTATCATGAACATAGTCTAAAATCTTTGCAATATGTCTTGTAGATCAAATGGCCCACGCTAATGTTGCCCTCAACTTCAACGTGTTCCTAGAGAAAACCAAGCTGAAAGACGATGGTAGCAACTATACGGACTGGGTCTGGAACTTGAGGATCATCCTCATAGCTGCCAATAAAGCATATGTCCTTGAAGCACTGTTAGGTGACGCACCCATTTTCCCAGCAACTCAAGACGTTATGAACGCCTGGCAGTCGCGTAGTGATGATTACTCCCTGGTTCAGTGCAGAATGCTTTACATCTTAGAACCGGGGCTCCAAAAGCGTTTTGAGCAGCATGGAACATATGAGATGTTCCAAGAGCTAAACATGGTTTTCCAAGCTCATGCCCGGGTCGAGAGATATGAAGTCTCCGACAAGTTCTACAGTTGTAAGATGGAGGAAAACAGTACTGTCAATGAGCATATACTCACTATGTCTGGGTTACACAACCGTTTGTCTCAGTTGGGAGTTAATCTCCCAGATGACTCAGTCATTGACAGGATCCTCCAGTCGCTCCCACCTAGCTACAAGAGCTTTGTGATGAACTACAATATGCAAGGGATGGAGAAGTCCATTCCTGAGTTATATTCAATGCTGAAATCAACAGAGGTGGAGATCAAAAAGGAACATCAAGTGTTGATGGTGAATAAGACCACTAGTTTCAAGAAGGGCAAGGGTAAGAAGAACTTCAAGAAGGACGGCAAGGGAGTTTCCACGCCCAGTAAATCAGTTGCCGGGAAGAAGCCAAAGAATGGACCCAAGCCCGAGACTCAGTGCTTTTATTGCAACGGAAATGGTCACTGGAAGCGGAACTGCCCCAAGTACTTAGCGGATAAGAAGGCCAGCAATACCAAAGGTATATATGATATACATGTTATTGATGTGTACCTTACCAGCACTCGTAGTAGCTCCTGGGTATTTGATACTGGTGTGGTTGCTCATATTTTTAACTCAAAACAGGAGCTGCGGAATAAGTGGAGACTGGTGAAGGACGAGGTGACGATGCGCGTTGGGAATGGTTCCAAGGTCGATGTGATCACCGTCGGCATGATACCTCTACATTTACCTACGGGGTTAGTTTTAAACCTCAATAATTGTTATTTAGTGCCAGCTCTGAGCATGAACATTGTATCTAGATCTCTTTTAATGCGAGATGGCTACTCATTTAAATGTGAGAATAATGGTTGTTCTATTTATATGAGAGATATGTTTTATGGTCATGCCCCGCCGGTCAATGGTTTATTCTTATTGAATCTCGAACATGATGTTACACATATTCATAGTGTGAATGCCAAAAGATGTAAGGTTGATAATGATAGTCCCACATACTTGTGCCACTGCCGCCTTGGTCACATTGGTGTCAAACGCATGAAGAAACTCCATGCAGACAGACTTTTGGAGTCTCTTGATTATGAATCATTTGACACGTGTGAACCATGCCTCATGGGCGAAATGACCAAGACTCCGTTCTCCGGAGCAATGGAGCGAGCAACCAACTTATTGGAAATCATACATACTGATGTGTGCAGTCCAATGAGCGTTGAGGCTCGCGGTGGCTATCGTTATGTTCTCACCCTCACTGATGACTTAAGTAGATATGGGTATGTCTACTTAATGAAACACAAGTCTGAGACCTTTGAAAAGTTCAAGGAATTTCAGAGTGAGGTAGAGAATCAACGTGACAGGAAAATAAAGTTCTTATGATCAGATCGTGGGGGGAGAATATTTGAGTCACGAATTTGCACGCACTTAAGGAAATGTGGAATTGTTTCACAACTCACGCCACCTGGAACACCTCAGTATAATGGTGTGTCCAAACGTCGTAATCGCACTCTATTGGATATGATGCGATCTATGATGTCTCTTACTGATCTACCGCTGTCATTTTGGGTTTTGCTTTAGAGACTGCCGCATTCACTTTAAATAGGGCTCCGTCGAAATCCATTGAGACGACACCGTATGAATTATGGTTTGGGAAGAAACCTAAGCTATCATTTCTGAAATTTTGGGGATGTGATGCTTATGTCAATAAACTTCAACCTGAAAAGCTCGAACCCAAATCGGAAAAATGCGTCGTCATAGGATACCATAAGGAAACTATTGGGTATACCTTCTACCTCAGACCTGAAGTCAAGGTCTTTGTTGCCAAGAATGGAACCTTTCTGGAGAAAGAGTTTCTCTCGAAAGAAGTAAGTGGGAGGAAATTAGAACTTGATGAGGTATTGCCTCTTCAACCGGAGAGTAGCGCAGCTTAGCAAGATGTTTCTGTGGTGCCTGCACCGACTAGAGAGGAAGTTAATGATGATGATCACGAAACTTCAGATCAAGTTGCTACTGAACTTCGTAGGTCCACAAGGACACATTACGCACCAGAGTGGTACGACAACCCTATCTAGGAAATCATGTTGTTAGACAATGGTGAACCTTCAAACTATGAAGAAGCGATGGCGGGCCCGAATTCCAACAATGGCTTGAAGCCATGAAATCCGAGATAGGATCCATGTGTGAAAACGAAGTATGGACTTTGACAGACTTGCCCGATGATCGGCGAGCCATAGAAAATAAATGGATCTTTAAGAAGAAGACAGACGTGGATGGTAATGTGGCCATCTATAAGGCTCGGCTTGTCGCTAAGGGTTACCAACAAGTTCAAGGGGTTGGCATGTAGCGACCCGACCCGAATGGATCAAGTCTCTGTGCTTACGTGTCATCCCTGGATCGGTATGCTGACACACACAGTACTCGAAGCTGACACACACAGTACTCGAAGGATTTATAACAGAGGTAAATCACATGTATAAAGTAACGTAAATACTATTACCTCAATCCAAATAGCGGAAGCAACAAGGTTGTGGATTTCCCATCAACACCAACGGCAAAGTTGAGTGTAGAAATCGTAACCCTAACGTATCACTTACTCGTCGTAAGAAACCTGCAACATGAGACGTTGCAGCCCGAAACGGGTCAGTACATTGAATGTACTGGCAAATTCACACCATAGAGAATGATGAACAATGGCTATCACTACATGCATATTTGGCTGGTGGAAAAGCTCTATGGTTATAAGGTTTTTGCGTAAAGCCAATTTTTCCCTACTGCAAAGGAATAAATTTATTTAACTATCATGGTGGTTGTGAAACATTGAGAATGGTTGACAGCATTCTCAATCCCAATTAAAAATAATTAAAACCCAACAACATTAATTAGAAGTAACATGTTGAGATTCACATGATATTCAAGTACTAGATACTCAAGTTGTCCATAACCGGGGACACGGCTAATCATGATTAGTTTGTACACTCTGCAGAGGTTTGCGCACTTTTCCCCACAAGACTCGATCGCCTCCGTTTGTTTTCTCGCACTACGTGGTGTTTGAGAAACGGATGACCGAGACATAGTCTTTCAGAAGCGCTAGCACCTTACATGTGGGGTGGACCGTACCACCTACAACCCCTACATCCCTAGTCCACCCGTAAGAGTTCGCACAACTTAGTCAACTACGCCAGAGCCCATAGTAGCATGTGGCTGCACACGGAAGTTTCTAGCATGAAAGATCTTATGATCCCTTTGAGCCTGGGTGGCGGTCCAAAATAAAACAGGCAAGTCCTGATAGACATCAGGTGCCTCAATCCACCCAGATGTGTGTTTAAGTTGCCACCTTAGATAAACCATTAAAATTATCAACTCACATCTGTCATGGATATCACTCACCCAATCCACGTCTACTAGCATAGCATGGCATAATAAGCAAACGTAGAAGTAACTCCCAAAGGTTTCATATAATACAGGTAATAGGTACTACCTCATCTACTTCCCATCCCACAATTTAATTAGATCCTAATCATGCAATGTGAGAGGATTGATCTAATGCAATAAAACTGGGTTGTAGAAAAGGTATGATCAAAGTGTGAACTTGCCTGCAATGTTGATGAAGATGATTCGCACTCAAAACTCTGATAGATCTACTCGTCACACTCCGGTCAATCTATCGTAAGCAAACAATAGTAACCACACAATAAGTACTCATCTAATGCACAAGTAAAACTCGAACGAGAGAACGAACCAGAAGGTTCAACTTAAGAACTCCGGTTGCAAAGAAAGAAGGAACCGAACAAAGAAACCGAAAACAAACGGCGGAAGAAACAACTCGGTTCTAGCAAGTTGAAACTAGGTCAAAATTTTACAGTAGCAAAAACTTGTTCAAGTTGATTAGACGGAACGGCGGTTTCGAGACGAAACTCCAGGCGCTTGAATCACCTGATTCCGATAAACGGGCGAGAAGATAAACTAGAACGAAGATCGGATCTGAGATCGCGATCGCGGAATAAATCCGACGAAAAGAAAGAGAGAACGGTTAAACGAACGGGCGTCGTTAACCGGGAATAATCGGTGATCACGTTCGTTGAGACGAACGGTCCGAAAGAAGAACGAAAACCGATCTAGGGTTTTCGGAAAAAAGAGAGAAACGGAAAACCGATCTATTTACGGACGAAACGAAAAACGCGGAAAGAAAACGAATCGGAAGAGAAAACGGAACGGATCTTCTTAGAAGAAAAATCGAACCGGGGAAGAAAAAGAGACGCGGACGGGCTACCTCCGGCGAGGGCTCGCGGCGAACGGAGGCGGTAAGGCGGCGGGTTGGGCGGCGGCGGTGGGGTGTAGGGCGGCGGTGGGTGAGGGGCGCGGGGTGAGGCGGCGCGGTGTGGCGGAGAGGGGCTTTGATTTGATGGGTTTAGAGGGGGGGTGTTGGGGTATTTATATTGGGGAGGGGAGAGGGTTTACTTGGGGTAGGGGGCAAGGAATTAGACTAGGAGTAGGAATAGGAAAACGAAACAAGGGAAAAAAACAAAAGGGGGCTACGGTGGCCGGAGTCCCGCTGGGACTCGGCTAGCGAGCGAAGGCGGCGGCCTCGCCTGGCGCCTGCCTGCGCCTGGCGCTGCGCTGCGCGCGGCTGGGGGCGGCTGGGGCCTGGCCGGCTGGCCTGCTGGCTGGGCCTTGGCCCAAGGCGCTGCGATTTTTTTTTAAACGATTTCGCGCGCAGAAAAAACACAGAAAAGAAAATCTAAACGGGCTCCAAAATTACTAAAGTAAATTTTCCCCGACTCCTAAAAATGAGTCGAACAAAATGAACTTTTCTACGGACCTAAAATGCAATTTTTGAAAACGCGCATTTTTCCCTATCCAAAGAAAAACAAACAAAACACCGAAAACGAAATTTGATCCTATTTATTAAATCTTCATTTTTCCTATATTTTGGGAAAGTCATATTATTCCCTCTCTTATATTTTGAATAACGGAAAAATTATTGAAGATGAAATAAATAAATCAAATGATCCTCTTTTCAAATTCGAGAAAACTCTCAAATATGAAAATAACGAAATCTCCAACTCTCTCCGAAGGTCCTTGAGTTGCGTGAAATTTCTAGGATCGACCAAAATGCAAGAAAATAAGATATGCATGATGATCTAATGTATAACATTCCAAATTGAAAATTTGGGATGTTACAATGAACATTTGGGATGTTACAAACCTACCACCCTTAAAAGGAATCTCGTCCTCGAGATTCGGAGAGGCTAGCAAGAAAAGGTTAGGGTTTGGGGGTCTTCTCAAAATCCATCGATCGTCACAGGGGTCCAGGGTGCTACCACCCTTAGAAGCATGGTTACGGTTCCATCAAAACTCATATACTTCATCCATATTGTTAACAGTGTCGGTCTTCTCAGATCCTCGAGAAAATTCCTCCTCTGAGCTCTTTCGGTAACGGCATAACCTTTTCCTCAATTCTTCTGTCTTTCATCTTGGTAAGGTTATTCCGAGATTGGGTCTTCTTAGCTGATGGGTCTGGCGCCAAGACTAAACAACTATCGATATCTCATGGTGGTCAACAATTTATGGTTTCTCCTGCAAGAAATGGGTCTGGGTTGATCCTCACCGTATAACCTACGGTTGGCAAAAAGCTGTCGTGTACAAGGGAAAAATTCTTATACCATTCTAAGGTTTAACAAGGTTTAATATCGTCGTCTCTCTACTATAGGCAAGTCACTCAGATTTACCATCCCATATAGCAAGGCGAATAATAAGAGTAAGTCGGTATGGTGATCAATCCATCTCGCACCCAAATCATTACCTTGTATACGATTTAGCGAATCTCGCATTCTAACACTCGGTCATCCTCACAAGCATTGCAGAATTTCTCTTGTCAACGAACCAGGTTCGGATATATCCATAGATTCTGCAAGCCAAACAAACATCTATCGTTCCTTCAAAACTCTCAGGTTTTGCGTTACTCCTATAAGATCGTCTATCGATAAGGGCATATCCTCTTCCAGGGTTTTTCCTTCAGCAAGAGTGTGCTTGCTTCTTGGCAGGTCCTGGGGCCTGTGGGTTATGGCACATCTCATCACTTGCAAACCTTGAACTCATCTTCGGGCAACTGATCATTAGTCCAACTTCCAACTTCCTAGTATCCAATTGTATTGTCTTCCTTCCTTCTATTGGCACCAATCTAGGACATGATTGCTCAGACTCATCATGGAGTTTCCATTGATCCATATTTCTGACATCATACCTCCTTTATATCCAATGGTAACTCATCTCTTCATCCGCGTGGGGTATCCTTCATACCGAGGTAAAATGAATTCACTTCGTGGAACATTATTATCCTTTCCAGGGTCAAGCGTCCTTACAGGGGAATATTGGCCATCTCTGCATGGCACTTCTTCAACTGGGAACCGTGAAACACATCCTAAACTCCTGACAGTCCTTCGGGTAACTCCAACTTGTAGGCCACTTCTCTCATACGCTCCAAAACTCGGTATGGTCCTACAAATCTCGGGGCTAACTGTCCCTTAACTCCAATTCGTTTAACTCCTCGCAGAGGGGTCACACGAAGACATGCTCTATCTCCAATTTCATAGACTACCTCCTTGAGTTTTTTTTGAGTCCACATAACTCTTCTGCCTGGACTGAGCTACCTTCAGTCTATCTCAAATCAACTTAACATTCTCTTCTGACTCCTTTGATCACCTTTGGTCCAAACAACTTTCGGTCTCCAACTTCATCCCACATACTCTTGGGGCATCACACATATCGAGACAAAACTCGTATTCATTTTTGTCCGAAACCCATTACAGGGTACTACCACCCTTAAAATGCTCCAACATTTTTATAGACCATATTTCTCATATCCTCAAAAATGGTCGACATCTTTCCTCATAGAGTAACTCATAAAATCCAAATCAGTACCAACACTGCTAACTTTATTGATTCTCAAATTATTACAATCTCCCGTTTTTCCATTACATGCCTCAACTCAACACCTCAATATAAAGGAAAATGTCCTCACTACTACGACTATATTTCTTCTGTTACAAACTCAACTACTTATCACAAGTCTCCTTCTCCTTCGGACAATCTCTGGCAAGGTGCCCTGCTTTATTACAACAGAAACATATTACACCTGACAAGTTTCGAGGTTTTCTTGTGATTATATAGCCTCCTTGGGTTCTTGGCTTCCTTTTTGGGCAACTGTGGAGGTAGTGCCCTGACTCCTTGCACCTATAACAGGTGATATGACTTAGGTCCTTCCTGGAATCCAATCGGTTTCTCTTTCTGGACCTTTCCATACCAATCATGGCTTCTATTTCCTGTGGGTCATATTCTACTTCCTCCGTCGGGAATTCTACTAGATCCCCATTCATACAATTCTGGGAGAGGTGCCCTTCTTCTCCACATGAATAGAAAGACTTGGTGTAGGGTTTAATTGGTTCCTCTTTGGGTGTGTCCTCCACCTCTTTCTTCATCACAGGTTCTTCTAAACCTTCCATGAGGGCTCCTTTCATTGCTTCTTCCTTCTGCTGGATGGTTGTTTGTACCAAGGGGTAAATGTGACACTGAGCAGGATAGTGGGTAGTCCCTTCACACAAGAAACAAGTGATCTGCCTAGTTGGGCATTCTTCAGCTGGGTGACTTCCTTCACAATTAGGGCATTCATCCTTGTGTTCTTTATGGTTGTGTCCGATTTCTCCACAAATCTTGCATGCACAAGGTTTCTTCATGTCTTTTCCATAAGGCTTCAACTTCTGGGACACAAACTGTGACTTTAGCAAAGTCAACTTAAATTCTTTCCAAGTGGTTACTCCTTGCCATCCATTGATGGTTTGGTACATCCTCCACCAAGTAGAAGCACCTCTTTCAAAGCATAGAAGAGCATACTGGGCCATATCCTTTCCGACTATAGGGTTGTTCTCCATATGATCCTCCATGTTCTGAATCCATCGGTCTGTCTCCAATTGACTCATCGGTCCAGAAAATACAAGCTCATCTCCATTCATCATCTATTGGGTCCATGGGTTTGGGGTGAGATAAGAGAGATCAAGAGAGAGGAATGCACACAATGCAAACAAAAGTTTTGAAAAGACAGATTTTATTGTGGCCGTCGGAAAACAACAAACAAATGACAGCTCACAATCGTCACATCAAACGTAGGTATATAATAGGGGTTTGGTCTTCTAAAGGTCAATAACTCTTCAACGTCTCCAAACTCTTCAAGCCTTGTTCAAGCCTCCAATGGCTTCTTCCCATCATGCTTGTCCTTCTCAAGTTCTTTTGCCAGATCAACTCTGTTGACGCAAAGTCTCTCGTGACATCCTTGAATATTTTGGAATTGCATTCCAAACTTCTAGGTTTCAACATCCTTGGCATGAGCCATGGTCATACTGTGCTTCAGTTCCTGACAAATCTCCGGTATCTCGAGGTTGTAGCTCCTCCATCTTGGCTACTTTCAGCTTTTGGTTCCTGAGTTCTTCACGAAATGCTTCCTTGTCTAATATGCTTTCATGGAGCTCCACCTTAAACTTCTTGATGTACTACTCCAGATCCTGGTGATACACCGGCTAAGGTTAAAACTTCATCTTCCTAATAGGTGCTCCATCAGCCTTCTTCCATCAAATCCATTCTAATGACATGCATCCTTAACTCAGCATGGTGACAGTAGCATCAGCGAGAGATGACATCACGGATAACCGTGTTTCTGCTCTTGTTATTTTCATGAGCTATCTCTCCATAGTTGATATCTCCTGCCTTAGGGTTTCTTTGACAAAACTTCGAGTTCTCATACTCCTTGTTTCAGTCTTTCTCTGATACACCTTGATCTCGGGGATTGACAACTTCCATAATCTGCCATGTTCCATAAGGGTAGCCTTCCTAGGTCATACAAATCTGAGAATTCTTCAGAGCCTGCAAATTCTACTTGTCTTCAGAGTCTTCACAGTTGTAGTTTCCATTATCATAATGTATGGTAAAAATCTCCTTCATTCCATAGTGGTCTCAGTTGTCCGATATCTTGTACTTCTTGGAGTGGTCTCATCCGTCGAATCTTCGAATGGTCAAAAGGGGAAAGGGGTATGGTCACACTAAAGAGAATTTTTTTGAATAAGCTCAGAAGAGAAGAGAGGTAAAAGATCTTTTTGAAAGGGGAAAGTTGTAGAGAAAAATCTTTGCTATGGGCTTGCCAGTTTCTAGGGTCATGTCCTACAGTCAACATGTGCTCTGATACCATCTTGTAGCGACCCGACCCGAATGGATCAAGTCTCTGTGCTTACGTGTCATCCCTGGATCGGTATGCTGACACACACAGTACTCGAAGGATTTATAACAGAGGTAAATCACATGTATAAAGTAACGTAAATACTATTACCTCAATCCAAATAGCGGAAGCAACAAGGTTGTGGATTTCCCATCAACACCAACGGCAAAGTTGAGTGTAGAAACCGTAACCCTAACGTATCACTTACTCGTCGTAAGAAACCTGCAACATGAGACGTTGCAGCCCGAAACGGGTCAGTACATTGAATGTACTGGCAAATTCACACCATAGAGAATGATGAACAATGGCTATCACTACATGCATATTTGGCTGGTGGAAAAGCTCTATGGTTATAAGGTTTTTGCGTAAAGCCAATTTTTCCCTACTGCAAAGGAATAAATTTATTTAACTATGATGGTGGTTGTGAAACATCGAGAATGGTTGACAACATTCTCAATCCCAATTAAAAATAATTAAAACCCAACAACATTAATTAGAAGTAACATGTTGAGATTCACATGATATTCAAGTACTAGATACTCAAGATGTCCATAACCGGGGACACGGCTAATCATGATTAGTTTGTACACTCTGCAGAGGTTTGCGCACTTTTCCCCACAAGACTCGATCGCCTCCGTTTGGTTTCTCGCACTACAGGGTGTTTGAGAAACGGATGACCCAGACATAGTCTTTCAGAAGCGCTAGCACCTTACGATTGGGTAGACCGGTACACCTACATCCCCTACATCTGCTAGTCCACCACTGTAAGAGTTCGCACAACTTAGTCAACTATGCCAGAGCCCATAATGGCTTGTGGCTGCACACGGAAATTTCTAGCATAAAAGATCTTATGATCCCTTTAAGCCTGGGTGGCGGTCCAAAAAAAAATAGGCAAGTCCTGATAGACATCAGGTGCCTCAATTCACCCAGATGTGTGTTTAAGTTGCCACCTTAGATAAACCATTAAAATTATCAACTCACATCTGTCATGGATATCACTCACCCAATCCACGTCTACTAGCATAGCATGGCATAGTAAGCAAACGTAGAAGTAACTCCCAAAGGTTTCATAGTAATACAGGTAATAGGTACTACCTCATCTACTTCCCATCCCACAATTTAATTAGATCCTAAACATGCAATGTGAGAGGATTGATCTAATGCAATAAAACATGGGTTGTAGAAAAGGTATGATCAAAGTGTGAACTTGCCTGCAATGTTGATGAAGATGATTCGCACTCAAAACTCGTGATAGATCTACTCGTCACACTCCGTCAATCTACCGTAAGCAAACAATAGTAACCACACAATAAGTACTCATCTAATGCACAAGTAAAACTCGAACGAGAGAACGAACCAGAAGGTTCAACTTAAGAACTCCGGTTGCAAAGAAAGAAGGAACCGAACAGAGAAACCGAAAACAAACGGCGGAAGAAACAACTCGGTTCTAGCAAGTTGAAACTAGGTCAAAATTTTACAGTAGCAAAAACTTTTTCAAGTTGATTAGACGGAACGGCGGTTTCGAGACGAAACTCCAGGCGCTTGAATCACCTGATTCCGATAACGGGCGAGAAGATAAACTAGAACGAAGATCGGATCTGAGATCGCGATCGCGGAATAAATCCGACGAAAAGAAAACAAAGAACGGTTAAACGAACGGGCGTCGTTAACCGGGAATAATCGATGATCACGTTCGTTGAGACGAACGGTCCGAAAGAAGAACGAAAACCGATCTAGGTTTTTCGGAAAAAGAGATCGAAACGAAAAACCGATCTATAACACCGGAACGGTTAAGCGAAAAACCGGAAAGAAAACGAATCGGAGAGAAAACGGAACGATCTTCTAGAAGAAAAATCGAACCGGGGAAGAAAAGAGACGCGGCACGGTACCTCCGGCGAGGGGCTCCGGCGAACGGAGGCGTAAGGCGGCGGTGTTGGGCGGCGGCGGTGGTGGTGTAGGGCGGCGGTGGGTGAGGGGCGCGGGGTGAGGCGGCGCGGTGTGGCGGAGAGGGGCTTTGATTTGATGGGTTTAGAGGGGGGGTGTTGGGGTATTTATATTGGGGAGGGGAGAGGGTTTACTTGGGGTAGGGGGCAAGGAATTAGACTAGGAGTAGGAATAGGAAAACGAAACAAGGAAAAAAAACAAAAGGGGGCTACGGTGGCCAGAGTCCCGCTGGGACTCGGCTAGCGAGCGAAGGCGGCGGCCTCGCCTGGCGCTTGCCTGCGCCTGGCGCTGCGCTGCGCGCGGCTGGGGGCGGCTGGGGCCTGGCCGGCTGGCCTGCTGGCTGGGCCTTGGCCCAAGGCGCTGCAATTTTTTTATTTTTTTAAAAACGATTTTCGCGCGCAGAAAACACAGAAAAGAAAATCTAAACGGGCTCCAAAAAACCTAAAGTAAATTTTCCCCGACTCCTAAAAATGAGTCGAACAAAATGAACTTTTCTCCGGACCTAAAATGCAATTTTTGAAAACGCGCATTTTTCCCTATCCAAATAAAATGCAAATAAACTCCGGGAATCAAAATTTGATCTATTTATTAAATCTTCATTTTTCCTATATTTTGGGAAAGTCATATTATTCCCTCTCTTATATTTTTGATAACGGAAAAATTATTGAAGATGAAATAAATAAATCAAATGACCCTCTTTTCAAATTCGAGAAAACTCTCAAATATGAAAATAACGAAATCTCCAACTCTCTCCGAAGGTCCTTGAGTTGCGTGAAATTTCTAGGATCGGCCAAAATGCAAGAAAATAAGATATGCATGAAGATCTAATGTATAACATTCCAAATTGAACATTTGGGATGTTACATGACAATGACGAGACCTTCTCACCCGTAGAGAAGCTGAAGTCCGTCCGAATCATGTTAGAAATTGCCGCATTCTATGATTATGAGATATGGAAGATGGACGTCAAAACTGCATTCCTTGATGGTTTCCTTAAGGAAGAATTGTATATGATGCATCCGGAAGGTTTTATCGATCCTAAGAATGCTGACAAGGTATGCAAGCTCCTGCACTCAATCTATGGGCTGGTGCAAGCATCTCGGAGTTGGAACATTCACTTTGATGAGATGATCAAAGCATTTGGGTTTACACAGACTTATGGAGAAGCCTATGCTTACAAGAAAGTGAGTGGGAGCTCTGTAGAATTTCTCATATTATATGTGGATGACATACTATTGATGGAAATGATATAGAATTCTTGGAAAGCGTAAAGGCCTACTTGAATAAGTGTTTTTCAATGAAGGACCTTGGAGACGCTGCTTACGTATTAGGCATCAAGATCTATAGAGAGATAGATCGAGACGCCTCATTGGTCTTTCACAAAGCACATACCTTGACAAGATATTGAAGAAGTTCAATATGGATTAGTCCAAGAAGGGGTTCTTGCATGTATTGCAAGGTGTGAGATTGAGCATGGCTCAATGCCCGACCACGACAGAAGATAGAGAAAAGATGAGTGTCATCCCCTATGCCTCGACCATAGGGTCTATTATGTATGCCATGCTGTGTACCAGACCTGATGTGAACCTTGCCGTAAGTTTGGTAGGAAGGTACGAAAGTAATCCCGGTATGGAACACTGGATAGCGGTCAAGAATATCCTGAAGTACCTGAAAAGGACTAAGGATGTGTTTCTCGTTTATGGAGGTGACGAAGAGCTCGTCGTAAAGGGTTACGTCGATGCAAGCTTTGACACACATCTGGATGACTCCAAGTCACAAATCGGATACATGTATATTTTGAATGGTGGGGCAGTCAGCTAGTGCATTTGCAAGTAAAGCGTCGTGGCGGGATCTACATGTGAAGCGGAGTACATGGCAGCCTTGGAGGCAGCACATGAAGCAATCTGGATGAAGGAGTTCATTACCGACCTAGGATTTATTCCCAATGCGTCGGGCCGGATGACTCTCTTCTGTGACAACACTGGAGCTATTGCCCTTGCCAAGGAGCCCAGGTTTCATAAGAAGACTAGGCAAATCAAGCATCGCTTCAACTCCATTCGTGAAAATGTTCAAGATGGAGACATAGATATTTGTAAAGTGCATACGGATCTGAGTGTCGCAGATCCATTGACTAAACCTCTTCCACAAGCAAAACATGATCAACACCAGAACTCTATGGGTGTTCGATTCACAACAATGTAAATAGATTATTGACTCTAGTGCAAGTGGGAGACTGTTGGAAATATGCCCTAGAGGCAATAATAATTGGTTATTATTATATTTCCTTGTTCATGATAATTGTCTATTGTTCATACTATAATTGTATCAACCGGAAACCGTAATACATGTGTGAAAACATAGATCATAATATGTCCCTAGTAAGCCTCTAGTTGACTAGCTTGTTGATTAATAGATGGTCGTGGTTTCCTGACCATGGACATTGGATGTCGTTGATAAGAGGATCACATCATTAGGATAATGATGTGATGGACAAGACCCTATCCTAAGCATAGCACAAGGTCATGTAGTTCGTCTGCTATAGCTTTTCTAATGTCAATTATGTTTTCCTTAGACCATGAGATTGTGAAACTCTCGGATACTGTAGGAATTCTTTGGGTGTGCGAAACATCACAGCGTAACTGGGTGGCTATAAAGGTGCACTACGGGTATCTCCGAAAGTGTCTGTTGGGTTGGCACGAATCGAGACTGAGATTTGTCACTCCGTATGACGGAGAGGTATCTCTGGGCCCACTCGGTAATGCATCATCATAATGAGCTCAGAGTGACTAAGGAGTTATTCGCGGGATCATGCATTACGTAACGAGTAAAGAGACTTGCCGATAACGAGATTGAACAAAGTATTGGGATACCGACGATCGAATCCCGGGCAAGTAACATGCCGATGGACAAAGGGAATTTTATACGAGATTGATTGAATCCTCGACATCGTGCTTCATCCGATGAGATCATCATGGAACATGTGGGAGCCAACATGGGTATCCAGATCCCGATGTTGATTATTGGCCGGAGAGATGTCTCGGTCATGTATACATGATTCCCGAACCCGTGGGGTCTACACACTTAAGGTTCGGTGACGCTAGAATTGTTATGGGAAATAGTATGTGGTTACCGAATGTTGTTCGGAGTCCCAGATGAGATCCCGGACATCAAGAGGAGTTCCAGAATGGTCTAGAGGTGAAGATTTATATATGGGAAGTCATCATACGGTCACCGGAAGTATTCGGGGGTTTGCCGGTATTGTACCAGGACCACCGAAGGGGTTTCGGGGGTCCACCGGGAGGGTCCACCTGCCCCGTAGGGCCCTATGCGCTGTATGTGGAAGGGAACCAGCCCCTAAGTGGGCTGGACGCCATCCCCTAGGGCCCATGCGCCTAGGGTTGAGGGGAAACCCTAAAGGGGGCGCCCCCCTTGGCTTGGGGGGCAAGCCCCCTCCCCTTGGCCGCCGCCCCCCTCTAGATCTCATCTAGAGGGGCCGGCCCCCTTCCCCCTTCACCCTATAAATAGAGGGGAGGAGGGAGGGCAGCAGCACCTCATCCAAGGCGCGGCCCTCCCCCTCTCCTACACCCCTCCTCCGTTGAGCTTGGCGAAGCCCTGCCGGAGAACTACAAGCTCCACCACCACGCCGTCGTGCTGCCGGAGTTCTTCCCCAATTTCTCCTTCCCCTTGCTGGATCAAGAAGGAGGAGACGTCCCCGTGCTGCATGTGTGTTGAACGCAGAGGCGCCGTTGTTCGGCGCTTAGATCGAAATCAACTGTGATTTGAATCGCTGCGAGTACGACTCCTTCATCCGCATTCTTGTAACGCTTCCGTCTCGCGATCTTCAAGGGTATGAAGATGCACTCCTCTCTCTCTCTCTCTCTCTCGTTGCTAGTCTTTCCATAGATTGATCTTGGTGATGCGTAGAATTTTTTAATTTCTGCAACGATCCCCAACATTGCCTTCCCCCCACAAGCAAACAAGGAAAGGGGGCGCCTCTTGGCTGCCTCCCCCCCTATATATATATATATATATATATATATATATAGGACAACACTATTCTGATCCTGGATCAAAATAACAATTTGGATCATGTCAGACCTATATAGGGCCCGATAGGTTCTCCCGAAAAAGAACTTCAAAACCAACTACCCCCACACCTCGCACGACCTTCTCTGATCCACCCCACGACCTTCTCCATCCCGTCGTTGCATTCTCCGCCTCCACCGAGCCTTCCCGCGCCTCCCCGGCGTGCTGCTGCGGCGCTGCCCCCACCCCCTCCGGCTCGAGGCCGCCCCCGCCTTTCTGCCGCGTCGCCGCCCCCGCTCCCTCTGTCACGCCGCCGCTCCCACCCCCTCCGGCGCGAGGCCTCCCCCACCTCTCCGGCGCACCACTGCCGCCCACCTCCTCCGGCGCGAGGCCCCACCCGCCTCTCCGGTGCACCGCCACCCCCCTCCCCCCGCCTCCTCCGGCGCCAGGCCAGCCCTGCCTCCTTCTCCTGCGCCGTCAACCGCAGTGGCACCAGCAACCACCGTCAACTGACCTTCTCCTGCGCCGCGGTGGTGCATCCCCTACTCCCAGATCCAGGTGCGGGTCCTAATCCCTTCTACCACTGGATCCCGGGTTTGCCGGTGGGTGACGGCGCTGTCCACCGCCCGTGGCTCATCCCCCCAGCGCCGTCGAGGCTCAGGTCCCGCATCCTACACCCCTCCCTCGAATACGTTGCTTCGACCTTCCTTTGCAGAGCCAGCGACGGCTCTGCCTTCCTGCAGTTGTCCATGCTCGTCCATCGATGTTCCCGCGGTCATCCACTCCACCAGCAACATCCTCTCTCCGTCAGCTATTGGATCCTCGCGCCACACCCTTCGTCCGGCAGCCTACAGCGACAAAAAAGGAGCGGTCGGCGCCTCCTTCTGCAACCAATGGTCTGAACTGTCAAAATTGTTGAAATTGAACTTGTTGATTCAGGGGAATCCCTCTCTCTCTCTCTCTCTCTCGGTGTGTGAACCAGTGGTGTTTCCATCACATAATTTGTTTAGAAAATACATGCATGCGCTTGCTTGGTGTGCAAATGCGTGATGTTCACACTCAAATTGAAAAGAGAATTTCATATTATGTAGCATGTTGTGTGCACCACAAGTGTTCGTACTTATCACCCAATAAAGAATGTTACTTTTATACTAATGAAGTTCATGTATTAAAAAACTAGAAGTTCATGTAGAGTAAAAAGGTGCATTTCTTAAAAAGATGTACTGAAAAATAAAAAGTTGTACGGAGAAGTACATGTTCACATGTTTGTATGGTCATCCCCAAGTAGTAAAAACACAAAGCTTACACATAAAATTTATCAAAAGAGAAAAATGGAATTTCCCTGTTCTACAAAAAAACCTAGAGGTTCAAATTTAAAAAAATGGGGAAGTTCAATCACTAGTAGAAAAAGGGTCAAACGTGAAGCACATTAGTGTCGGTTTGTATTTGAGCCGGCACTAATGTATACATTAGTGCCGGTTCCAACGGCTAGCCGGGCCGCTTTCATTAGTACCGGTTCGTGGTGAACCTTTAGCACCGGTTCGTGCCATGAACCGGTACTAATGAGAGTGGTGGCAGGATGTTGTCAGAATGGGGCCCCTCCAGCCCCTTTAGTACCGGTTCTTGGCACAAACCGGTACTAAAGGTCGTCCTACATAAACCCTTTGTCCACCCGAGCTCGCTCTGTTCTTCCCCTTTCCCCTCTCCTCTCTGTTCTTCCCCTCTTCCTCTCGAGCTCATCACACATTTTGCCCAAAATTTGTCAAGATTTGAAGGCCCCCATCCATTCAAATGATCACAAAGGTTAGCAACTTTGTCCTTTCATCTCTCATTGCTAGATTAGCTCTTGCAATGCTTTATATAGAGATTAATTTCTGAGTTTAGTAATTTGGGAGGATATATATATATGTGCTAGTATTTGATTTATATGCAATTTGAGGTCAAAAATAACACTTAGTTTGCATATGTAGGTGTGGTTTACTTAGTGCCTTCTAAATCTCCATCGTAGCCACCGTCGATCGCCCTCACCGTCCCGTCGCCGGCACCACCTTGTGGTGAGCCTCTTGTTCATGAAATTTTATATAAAAATTGATGTTTTTGTGATTTGGATATATAGTTACTCGTATAATTAGCTTACCCGTACGTTGTTTGTTATACATATAGTGCCATGGTTTTGATATCCGTCCCCTCGGCCCTAGTCCTTGTTATGATTCGGATGTGGTATGTATATTCTCTTTTAAAACTAGTTGCATTTCGTGTTTATGACAAATTATGCCCATGAAGTTGACATAGAAATTTTTTCTAGGAGGTATGTGAACCGGAAATTCCAACCGACCCTATTGCCGAGAGGTTAAATTTAGTTGAAAGAGAAAACGAGTACTTGAAAGAAAAATTGAAAAGAATTGAGGGGGAGAAGATGGAATTGGAGTTGCATGTTGCCGATGTCGTCGATGATCATAAGATGAAGATGGAGAAAATGCGCTTGAAGATTAGAAAGATTAGAAAATATGCCATCGATAGTGAGGCTTGGTATCATTATGCTGTTGGATCCATTGTTACCTTAGTTGCAATCTTGATCGTATTTGTTGTTGCATTTAAATGCTTTAGCTAGAGAGTTATTTGTTTGTTGCATTTAAGTGTTGTATGAACTTTATGTGTATGAACTTGTATTAATTTGGTCTATTCGGTGTTGTGTAATGAAGATGAGCTGGCAATGGATGTACGATGACCGATGCTCTCCCTAGTTCGTTGAGGACATGCATACTTTTCTGCTTGCGGCTGAGGCAAACAAGCGGGCGGATGGTTTTATGCCTTGTCCATGTGCTCGCTGTAAGAATGGTCACAATTACTCTACGTCAAGAACCATTCACGTCCACCTGTTTAAGTCCGGTTTCATGCCCCATTATAATGTTTGGACCAAGCACGGAGAAAGAGGGGTTATGATGGAAGACAATGAAGAAGAAGAGGACGACGACAGCTATCCTGGCCATGGGTTCCCTGAATACGATGATACAACAATGGGGGAAGAAGGTGAGCCGGTAATGCGGGAAGAAGCTGAGCCGGCAATGCGGGAAGAAGCTGAAGAAGAGGCATCAGATGAGCCCGTTGATGATCTAGGTCGGGCCATTGCCGATGCAAAGAGAAACTGCGCAAGTGATTTGGAGAAGAAGAAGTTGCAGCACATGTTAGAGGATCGCAAAAAATTGTTGTACCCAAATTGCGTAGGTGACAAGAAAAAGCTGGGCACCACACTGGAATTGCTGCAATGGAAGGCAGAGAATGGTGTATCTGACAAGGGATTTGGAAATTTGCTGGTAATGATAAAGGATATGCTTCCAAAGGACAACGAATTGCCCGAGAGTACGTACGAAGCAAAGAAGGCTGTCTGCCCTCTAGGGTTAGAGGTGTAGAAGATACATGCATGCCCTAATGATTGCATCGTCTACCGCGGTGAGTACGAGGATTTGAACGCTTGCCTGGTATGTGGTGCATTGCGCTATAAGATCAGCTGCGATGACCCTGGTGATGTCGAGGGCCGGCGCCCCAGGAAGAAGATTCCTGCCAAGGTGATGTGGTATGCTCCTATAATACCACGGTTGAAACGTTTGTTCCAAAACAAAGAGCATGCCAAGGCGATGCGATGGCACAGAGCAGACCATAAGAAAGAAGGAAAGTTGAGAGTACCCGCTGACGGGTCGCAGTGGAGAAAAATCGAAAGAAAGTACAGGAAGGAGTTTGCAGATGACGCAAGGAGCGTATGGTTTGGTCTAAGCGCAGATGGCATTAATCCTTTTGGGGAGCAGAGCAGCAACCATAGCACCTGGCCTGTGACTCTATGTTTGTATAACCTTCCTCCTTGGTTGTGCATGAAGCGGAAGTTCATTATGATGCCAGTGCTCATCCAAGGCCCTAAGCAACCCGGCAACGACATTGATGTGTACCTAAGGCCATTAGTTGAAGAACTCTTACAACTGTGGAATGGAACAGGTGTACGTGCGTGGGATGAGCACATGGGGGAAGAATTTGACCTAAAGGCATTGCTGTTCGTGACCATCAATGATTGGCCTGCTCTCAGTAACCTTTCAGGACAGACAAACAAGGGATACCGCGCATGCACGCACTGTTTGGACGATACCGACAGTATATATTTGGCTAATAAGAATGTGTACCTGGGACATCGTCGATTTCTTCCGAGCAGGCATCCCGTAAGAAAGAAAGGCAAGCATTTCAAAGGTGAGGCGGATCACCGGACGAAGCCTCGCCACCGTACTGGTGCTAATGTACATGATATGGTCAAGGATTTGAAGGTGGTCTTTGGAAAGGGTCCTGGTGGACAACCTGTTCCGAATGACGCTGACGGACACGCACCCATGTGGAAGAAGAAATCTATATTTTGGGACCTGCCCTATTGGAAAGACCTCGAGGTCCGCTCCGCAATCAACGTGATGCACGTGACGAAGAATCTTTGTGTGACCCTGCTTGGCTTCTTGGGCGTGTATGGGAAGACAAAAGATACACCTGAGGCACGGGAGGACCAGCAACGTATGCACGGAAAAGACGGCATACGTCAGGGTCATGCAAGCTACGCTATTACCAAAGAAGAGAAGGAAATCTTCTTTGAATGCCTGCTCAGTATTAAGGTACCGTCTGGCTTCTCGTCGAATATAAAGGGAATAATAAACATGGTAGGGAAAAAGTTCCAGAACCTAAAGTCTCATGACTGCCACGTGATTATGACGCAACTGCTTCCGGTTGCATTGAGGGGGCTTCTACCGGAAAACGTTCGATTAGCCATTGTGAAGCTATGTGCATTTCTCAATGCAATCTCTCAGAAGGTAATCGATCCAGAAATCATACCAAGGTTACAGAATGATTTGGTGCAATGTCTTGTCAGTTTCGAGTTGGTGTTCCCACCATCCTTCTTCAACATCATGACGCACGTCCTAGTTCACCTATGCGAAGAGATTAACGTTTTGGGTCCTGTATTTCTACACAATATGTTCCCCTTTTAGAGGTTCATGGGAGTCTTAAAGAAATATGTTCATAACCGTGCTAGGCCAGAAGGAAGCATCTCCAAGGGCCGTCAAAATGAGGAGGTCATTGAGTTTTGTATTGACTTTATTCCTGACCTTAAGCCGATTGGTGTTCCTGAATCACGGCATAAGGGCAGACTGGATGGAAAAGGCACGCTAGGAGGGGAACAAATAATATGTATGGACGGACATTCTCTCACTGAAGCACACTACACAATTCTACAGAATTCCGCCTTGGTGGCTCCGTATATGGATGAACACAAGAATTTGCTACGCTCCAAACACCCGGAGCGGTCTGATGACTGGATTACACGTGAACAAACTAGGAGTTTCGCCAGCTGGTTGCAAGCACGTACCATGCATGACACCTCTATTGAAGATGACCTGTACTTGCTGTCCCAGTTACCATCTTCGAATATAATGACTTTCAAAGGGTACGAGATAAATGGTAATACATTTTACACGATCGCCCAAGATAAGAAGAGCACCAACCAAAACAGTGGTGTCCGTTTTGATGCAGAAACCAAGACGGGAAAGGAAACATATTATGGTTATATACAGGACATATGGGAACTTGACTATCGACGTGGTTTGAAGGTCCCTTTGTTTCGGTGCAAATGGGTCAATATGACACGAGGTGGGGTAATGGAAGACCCGCTGTACGGAATGACAACAGTGGATCTCAACAATCTTGCGTATGCAGACGAACCATTCGTCCTAGCCAATGATGTGGCACAGGTTTTCTATGTGAAGGACATGTCTACCAAGCCAAGAAAAAGAAAAGATAAGGAAGCGAATGCATCGTACGATGAGCCAAAGCGGCACATAGTTCTTTCTGGGAAGAGAAACATCATGGGAGTGGATGGCAAGACAGACAAGTCAGAAGATTATGAAAAGTTTGATGAAATTGCTCCATTCACAGTGAATATTGACCCGAGCATCCCGTTAAATGATGAAGATTTTCCATGGCTACGACGCAAAGGGACACACGCGAAGAAAAAGTTTCACACCCAAAGATCTGGGATGTGATCGGCTTAACTATCATCACTTTCTTCTATGTTTCACACCCAGGAGAGAATCTCTGTAATAGTTAGGGTAGCTAGTTATGTGTTTTGGCATTTGAAACGCGAAGAAATTTTATGTGCAAGCAAATTCTTTCATGCATTTACTGATTTTTTCAGCTAAATGACCCTGAAATTGAAAAGCATTTCAAATGAACTCAGAAAATGATGAAAGTTGGCATGGTATTATAATTTCACCCACATAGCATGTGCAAAAAAGTAGAGAGGGTTACCGCAAAAACTGGATGCACTTCGTGTACAAAATGGACAATCTGTTTCGAAGTATCAGGGTTTCGGACGAAAACTCATCCGTTACAAAGGCATTTCATTTTTTAAATAACTTAAGCATTACCAAATTGAATATAATGATAAAACACACTAATATTAAACATAAGAAAAAAGAATCATTGGAAAATGTATTTTTAAAGTTAAGTTATTCACAAACTAGTGATTCACACAAAATTCAAATAATTCAAAATTTAAACTATTCAAATTTAAAAACTAGCGGCACTAACTGAAAGTTTCTAAAAACTATCAAAAATATTCACAAAGAAACTCTAAATACAGCAAAAAACAACTAAAAATAAATGAAACAAAATAAATAAAGCAGAAAAGAAAAAACTAAATGAAAAAAGCCCACCTACCGGGCCACAGAGGCCTGCATACGACTAGAAACCCAACCTGTTGTTGGGCCAGGATGCAGGCCCGCAAGCCCAATAGGCCCCACAGGGCTGAGTAGCAGTGGTAGGCCCAGAAGGCCTGCTTTAGAGAGGAGCTTGAGACAGCAGCGGCGGCGGGGCTTATAAGCAGGTGTGAGCGCCCTTCGGCTAGCGAGGTGGGACTAAACTTCTGCGCCCCTCTCCTGGCAGCGCACACCCTTTAGTACCGGGTCGTGGCACCAACCGGTACTAAAGGGGGGGCCTTTAGTACCGGTTGGAGCCACCACCCGGTACTAAAGGGGGTCGCTTCCCGCCGCTTGGGCTAGCCAAAACAGACCTTTAGTACCGGTTGGTGGCTCCAACCGGTACTAAAGGTGCCTTCTATATATACAACACTTCAAAAAATTTCATTCTCCCCCTCTGTTTCTTCCCAATCGATCGACGCCGCCCCCGTCCTACGCCGCCCCCGTCGCGTGCCGTTGCCGTCGCCGCCCCCATCCTTGTCGCCGCCCTCATCCCCGTCGCCGCCCCTGTCCCCGTCGCCGCCCCCGTCGCCGTCGCCGCCCCCGTCTCCGTCGCCGCCCCGGGCCCGTCCCCGTCGCGCCGTCGCCGCGTCGCCGCCCCGTCATGCCCCGGGCCGTCGCCTCGCCGTCGCCCCGCTGTGAGCTCTCCCACTCTAACCCCTCTCCGATCCCTCGCCCCCGGTGGCCGCCGCCCCTCCCCGAGCCCATACACACTAACAAGCATGAACACACACACGCGCACATTTCCTTAATTAAGTTAATTAGTATATACGTATTTTGTATGTTTAATTAGTTTAGATTTTTCAGATTATTATTTTTTCACTAGTATATATGTATGAATGCATGTTAGATGGATATAATTAGTGTTTAATTAGTATGGAATTTTTTTATATAATGTTGTTTTTCTGTTTTTAATGGATGTATAGAAGTTGTTTTTTCTGTTTTTAGTGTTAGATGCTTAATTAGTATGAAATAGCATATAGAATTTTGACATATGCAATGATAGCATAATTAGTGTTACATTTGCATATAGTATTTGTTGTCGACGATGCCCGGCCCGCATCCTCGCCGTCGACCCATTCGCGACGACGTCCTGCTTCAGAGGACCCATGTCCGGGACTGGGCTCTGCCGGGCTGGCACTGGGAGGTGCTACCTTTAGGGGCGCGACGCTTGGTGAGGAACCCGGCCCCGGGTCCCATCGTCGACCCTCATCTCCTTTGGTGGCATTCGCGTGGGCCACTTTCGGTGCGGAGGGAGCCGGCCCCGCCAGAGGTGGTACGTCACCGTGTCAGGGAGGAGGACGAGCACGTCCATCGCTACATGGCTGCTATGGACGTCAGGTTCTCCAATACCTGGCAGGTTCTTTGGGGAGATCACTCGAGCTATGATCCAGTGATGGTTCCTTCACTTTGGTTGTCCACCGCCTAGATTACTCTCTAGTATTTGATCTTTATTAGCTAGCTAGCTAGCTAGTGATGTATTCGATATATAATATTCGAGATGATTTATTCGAGATTATATATATTATTTGAGACGATGTATTCGAGATTATATCTATTATTCGAGAAGACGTATTTGAGATTAAATCTATTATTCGAGACGATGTATTCGAGATTATATCTATTATTCGAGACGATGTATTGGAGATTATATCTATTATTCGAGATTATACTAAATTGTTTTATATTTCTTTTGGCATAGTTAAATAAAAGCTATGGCGGACAATACCGACAGAGAGAGAGAACAGACCATGTTCGATATCATACGCGGGCCAGATGATGATCAGAATGAAGAAGATTTTGATGGCTCCGAATTTCTAAACAACACCGAGAGGGTGATATGATAATTCGATCGCGACGACGAGAAGATGAAGTCTATGAACTACGACGAAGAACATGTTTGATCCCTGAACAAACAAACACCGGCGAGGTATAAATATTTATATAGCAGGAATCTGGTGATCATCTCGCATTGTTTTTAAATGAGTTGAAGATATATTAACGAATCGATCTTTCTTCTTTCAGCCATCCGGATCGAGCAAATCTTCAGGCAAAAGGACGAAACGAGGCCCGAACAAAAAGTTGAAGGAGGGCGTAAAGTACAATATCGAGGCATTCAAACCTAATGGCGAACCATTAGCGCCTAAGAAGATTGCGGACAAGTTCGTTCGTCAGTGCGGAGTTCTTGTGAAGGACCAACTCCGATCTCCCTTCATGGAGAAAGCCAGCAAAGCCACGTCCAAATGTTACTTTTGTCGACGAGAATAAAAAAACTGCTTTGGGATACTCATGGAACATTTCACCCTACCCAGAATTTCACAAGAAGCAGATGTGCGGAAAGTCAAGGACGCTTGCTTTTAGGAAGATGGCGGTTGCATTTCAAGAACCACAAGAGAATGATGTGGAGAAGTACGTCAAGGGAGGAAGGAAGACTCAGTATTCGAGGGGACACTAGAGAATCAAAGTGCTCATTGGGACGATTTCATGTAAATCAAAGGATTCAGAATTAGCTAAGGAACGGTCGAGAATAAACAAGAAGAATGCAAAAAAAGGATAGTCCCATAAGCTGGGCCAGGTGCTACGCGGTGGCATGCCTAAGTGGATAAGTCCTGAGAAAGAGATGGAGGATGCAAGTGTCACTCCGGTTACTAAGAGCTGGCCCCCCAGGTCAGGACGTGGTTCTATGCGCATGGGGGGAGTTGGACCCGAAGACAGGCAATGTTTCGACGAAAGGCATGTCTGAACGGAGCGAATGATGCATACTTGTGCAATAGAAGAGGGCTCGATGGGGGTGTTCCAGCCCAAGAGGAGAACGACGAGCTTACGCGTGCCCTGGGAAATCCTGAACACCCGGGAAGAAACACGAGGCAAGGGCGCTCTTCCATGTATGAGGGGTTTTGACTGGAACGCCGACTACAGAACCCGTGCGAGAAAGAAGATTGCGGAGGAGAAGAAGAGGAAGATGGAGGAGGAGCAGAGGAAGCGGGACTATGAACGCCTTCCAAGGCCTAGAAGCAAGTCAAGCGGAATTGGCAGCTAAATTCCAGCGGCAGCAGGAGCAGATCGACTCACTTAGCAGCAAAAGGGGGTCTCAGCATCTGCAGCAGCTAGCGGATGATCCAGACATTGGATACCACCGCCCCATCCATGCCGAGAAGCAGCGTGGGGTTCCACCCCCGGGCGACGCAGTAGTGCTGGATAGATACCCCGTGGATGACATCACGGAGAACACTAACTGCGAGCTACACTTCAAAATGAAGAACATATCCATGAAGGTGGCGGACGCCGTTGCTTTTTCAAATTCCCCCGAGGCAACCTTCCATTGCAACCCGATTCCAGCGGGCTATGCTCGTGTCTTGGTTGATGAGGTGGTGGACCCATATTCGGAGCTACAGCTTGACATTCCTGGAGGTGACGACGAGCACACATTGGGAGAGGCCATACATCGTGTCATCCTATGGAGAAAGGATTGCATCATCTTTCGAAGGCCACCGACACCGCGTCACCTGACTCCTCGTCGAAGTCCGCCACCGAGTCAGCAGACTCCCGCTCCTCCAAGTCCACCAACGCGTGAGGCCACTCCTCCTCCTCCAAGTCCGGCAAAGTGTCAGGCCACTCCTCCTCCAAGTCTGACACAGTGTCAGACGTCCACTCCTCCTCCAAGTCCGGCACAACCTCAGGCCACTGCAAGTCTGGCACAGCTTCAGGCCACTCCTCCTCGTCCAACTCAGCCCCGTCAGCCATCTCCGCCGCCTCAGCAATCGCAGAAGAGACACCCCGCAGCTATGGTGCGTAGCGGTACGAGTCGAGGTCATAGTACAGGAAGTACAGGCAGAGGCAAGTAAATATGGTCCAAACCTCACTACTCCTCTTCCTGTGAGGGCTTACGACAGGACCGAGGAGCAAACCAATGCCATAGTGCAGGCAGAAGTCGACGCCCATTTTGGACCGAAACCGCCACCGCCGCCAAGGGAGAAAGTGCCTGTGGAACTAGTTGACCACTTCATTCGTATGGCTCAACCACCAGCTCCTAAGCCTGTTGACTCAGACTATGAGCGCCACATCAGGAAGTTACATCGACGACGTCTACAGAAGGAGGCGAGCTCGAGCTCGAGCAAACAACAAGCAGCTGTCAAAAAATGCGGGAAAACCGTTGCCCAGCTGGGAAAACAGGCGGCGCAATCGATCCCCCCGCTTGTTGTGCCGCCAACAACACGTGATAGTACGCGCACCCAATATTATTGTGGCCAAACAGTTTACGTTCCCGAGGTGGGCGATGTGGTAATAACCCATGAGCATATAATGCAGGCTGAAGAACTCAAGATCACTGTTGGACAACTCCTCGAGATCGAGGACATGCCTGGGATTACAGAGGAGGAAATAAAACGGAAATATGTCCGGGGCCAACCTTTGGTCAAGCCAGAAGATGTCAACAAGCCCCCAACGAGAATGTATGAATTGCATCAATGGTACATGGACATTACCAAGAGATCCAATCGAGAGTCCCTCATGGTGGATGTCAAGAAGGATGATTACTACCATGAGAAAGCTGTGGCCGTTGAGTATTCTGAACTGTTTCAGTTATACAATCAAGAGGCACTCGACAAATCTATCGTCAGTTGCTATTGTTTGTAAGTGATTTCTTTCTGTAATTTAAGTCTCAAGCTAGCTGTAGTGATCCTTTTGATCAATCATTACCTGTAATTATCCTCACTACATTCTTTTCTGTGGTATTATACAGGATGAAGATGTATGAAATGAGAAAAGGTGGACGCTATGGCATTGGGTTCATTGACCCAAACACCGTTAATGAATACACATGGAAAATGAACAAGTATTATGAAAAGCAGGTAGAGGACAGCATGCTAGAGTTCTTGAAGCGCCTCAAATACAATGAAGATATACTACTTCCTTACAACTTCCAGTGAGTCACACTTTCTTGTACTACAAATTCTCTGTTTTTGCCTACTAGCTAGCTACATGTTTTTGCTTACATATGCCCGCTTAATTAAGACATGCAAACGTGTGTGCATGCATATTTCACTGGATCTTGTGTATCATTAAAGTTGACGCCGGAACAGTTGAAATACTGGACTCGCTACTCAAAGCAAATAGTGACTATAACATCTTGTTTGGGATAGTCAACAGATAATTTCAATCATTATTAACTATATATCTCGGCCTATTTAGTTCGTCATTTCATGATATGAACTATTTAATAACCCCTTTATTCATTTTCTTTGTTGGCGGGCAGGGCTTGGGCAAGGTTCATCAGCGTCACGGAAGGCGAATGGAAACCAAAGCTGAAATGGTTTCGATCCAAGGTAAGTAATTAAGTAGTACTAGCTAGCTAGCTAGCTGCCATCTCTTTAATTATCATGCTTGATTAATTATTATCTGATCAAATTAAATTCCATTCTCGTAATAAAGGCCCTGAAGCAGGCGTAGGGGACTGATCTGTGTGCATTCTGCGTTTGCGAGAACATTCGCATGATGGCGTCCGAAAGGAGCAGATCTCAAAGACAGGAATGGGTATGCTTGTCAGAACACTATTCACAATTTTTACACCATTATCGATATCTAGTCACACAACTAATACACATGCATATTGATCTCCTTCTTAACAGTTCATAGAGGTGCGGGACAAGCTCCTAGAAACGGAGCGCATAGAAGCACTTCAAGAGGAAATAGCGAGAATTTTGCTCGACCAGGTCATCAATCCGAAGGGAGAATACTATTACCCGCTACCGCCCTCATGAACCACTTCCAATTGTCATCGTGCTCCGAAGGCACCAATTAGGCTAATGCCACTGGCTCCGAAGGCAACATGCATATGTAGGAGAAATTATATATAGCTATACATGTGTGTATGTGTAAATTAATATGGTGGTTTGTGAGACATTGATGATATATATATACAATTGCTTCTACTAGAAATTCTATTTATATATATATATATGCATAACGTGTACAATGTGTAGTACCGTAAAATACCAGCAAACGAAAAAGAATTAAAATGGAAAACACAAAATTAAATGAAAAAGAAATCATAAAACCAAAAACCCCACAACCATTTAGTACCGGTTGGTGTTACCAACTGGTACTAAAGGGCTCCCGGCCCCCGGAGCTGGCTCGTGCCACGTGGATCCCCTTTAGCACCGGTTCGTGCTGAACCGGTACTAAAGGGGGGGGCCTTTAGTGCCGAAACTTTAGTGCCGGTTCCTAAACCAGCACTAAAGGGCCTTACGAACCGGTGCTATTGCCCGGTTCTGCACTAGTGAATGTTTATTACAATATCAAGAAGGTCAAATTGAAAAAATCGAGCAGTTAAAAAAGTTTATTCCTATCGTGGCACTAGAGACTCTCATCTATGATTCTTCCCCGCTGCTGCATCCAACCATGTCCAACCGCACCACTGCCCATGGAAGAAGAGCATCTCTCGCCGACGCGAGGTCGACTGGAGGTCAAAGAGATCTCCCGGAGTGGTGGAGATGGGGGTGGAGCTCGAGGCCAGGGAGGAGGTGCATCACGATGGCGCTGGAAGAAGGCTGCCGACCAAGAACAGGGCCGGGACGGGACCTTTTTGTACTCAAATGTGTCAATGCGTTTCTGTGTGTATGAACATTTTACTCCCCGTTGTTTCTTTACATTCTGTGATTTCTCTAGAATTTGATGATGACTGTTGAATGAATTTTGCAGCAAAATGTCACGGTGAAAAGCTTTTTTGGTGTTGTGCGACGAAGAACACAAAGCACAAAAACATGAAACATGGGTGAAGTTCAGAGATATATATGGTAGGGGTTCAAGGGGATGTTGTATGGCGCTAATTATTGTATTCCCCCATCAAAATGTTCTGAAAGTGTACAAGAAAGAATGGCGCTGAAAAATGGGAACCATGAATCAATTATATGTTCATGTGAGAATGTATTTTGTCTATGAACAAAAAATTATGAGTTGGTTTTCATTTGTTGTAGCAACTTATCGTGTTGGGACTTTTGTATGTACGGATTATCGTTCAAAAAAGATAATGGATTTTCTTCGTTTCTTAAAAATGCCTCGAAGTTCAAATTTAAATAACATGGCAGCTCGATGTTTATTACAACACTAGAATTTCTCTCCACTGATAAATAAAAAGCCAAGAAGTTCAAACTAATAAAATAGAGGAGTTCAAAAATTTATAGAAAATGTGGATTTCTGTTGTTTCTAGAAAAAATACTAGAGGTTCAAATTAAAATAACGGAGAAGTTCAACATTTATTACAATCCCAAGAAAGTCAAATTGAACAAACAAAAACATCTCAACACAAATTTATTAAAAAAGGATTTTCTCCGCTAAAAAAGCCTTAGAAATTCAAATCTAAAAAACAAAATGGCTCGATACCTATTAAAAAACTAGGATTTTTATTCTCGAACTAGGAGTTTTCCGTTACTAATACAAATAAAAACAAAGAAGTCCAAATTAAAAAATGGAGTAGTTCAATGTTTAAACCCCCCTCAGATTTTCGTTCTTACTAAAGAATAAAATCAAGATGTTCAAAATTGAAAATATGCAGTAGTTCGACGTATACGAAAACCTATGAAGCTCAAATGTAAAAAATAGAGAACTTCTAAGGTAATAAACAACTTCGATTTTTCTCATTACTAAAGAATTAAATGGGGAAGATCAAAATATTGAATAGTTCTAGAAACATATTTATCCCATGCCTGAAAAGTAAAAACCAAGAAGTTTAATTTGTTAAACAAGAGCATGACAAACATTAGATAAATAAATGGACTTATCAAGTTTCTTAGTAAAAACAAGAAGTTCAAAATTTTAAAATGGACCAATAAGTTTTTTAAATAAAAAGCTCAAATTAAAAAATTTAGTACTTCAATATATACATAAAAACTCGAATTCTTCTTGTTTGTAGGTAAAAAAAGAATGAAGTTCAATTTCAGAAAAAAAGTTGTTTAAGCTGTACTACAAGATTTAAAACAGAGTGTTTCGACATTTATTACAAAACTGAATAAGACCAATAAGTTATATTCGAAATAATGGAGAAGTTCTTTTAAAATAAACCTAGAAGTTCAAATTTAACGAAGGGGCTCGATGTCTATCAAAAAGTAGGATTTTTTCCGTTACTAAAAGAAATAAAACCAGGAAGTCCAAATTAGAAAGATGGAGAAGTTTGATGATTATAGAAAATTCAGATTTCCCTCGTTATTAAAGAATGGAAAACAAGAAGTTCAAAAATTAAATAAAAAGAATTTCAACTTTTATAAAAAATAGAGCGCTTGAAAATTACATAAAAAAGATTAAGAAAAAAACCAGGAAGTCAATATTAAAAAGATGGAGAAGTTCGATGATTATAAAAGACACAGATTTTCCTCATTATTAAAGAATGGAAAACAAGAAGATTAAAAAAAAGAAGTTCAACTTTTACAAATAGAGCGCTTCAAAATGTATAAAAAAGGATTAAGAAAATTAGATTAAAAATTCATTAAAAAACTCAGATATTTTCACGTAACCGAGTGAAGTTCAGATTGATAACTGCCAGAAGTTCACGTACTACACGGTGTGCATTTTGTATTGAAAAGGAATAAAAAAGCAATGTCTAAAAGTTTTGTTTTTATAAGTTCAAGTCCTTCATCGGATAAAGTTGAAAAAATTATTGTGAGAGAGGTCTGTACAAAAGGAATATCATTTATGTAACACGGACAAAATGAATGGGAAAATTACAAACAAAAATATGTCACACAAGTTCAACGTGAAAAGAACAGGAAGTTCGACTACTATGGTGAATGGATTTCGGATGAAAAAACTTTCAAAATCGTCGCGAGTATGTAAAAACGATCAACACGGGAAAGCTGCGTGTTTACATCATCTTTCCACCGGTATATAACTTGCTTAATTCCGGTGAGTGTTCCGGTAAGTGGATGGAGAGCTACGGGCAAAAAAATCACGTTAAAACCAGAGTGAAGTTCACGTACACGCGCCGTGAAGTTCAGGTTCTTCACGCGGTGCATTTTCGAAGAATCTGTTTCGCGATAAAGGCAGAACGAATGATCTTGCCGTTTTTGAAATTACATGAAAACGGCTAGGAATCAGAGAAAACCATCAACATGAAAAAGTTTCGCATTTTCCGTAGCTTTTCAGCAGTATATTATTTGTCCCATTCCGATAAATTCCGTAAAAATTACGGCAAAAATACGTTTTATCCATTTTCAAAATTGACTTAAAACCGTAAGGAATTGGGAGAAACAATATATACAAAAAAGTTTCGCATTTTTTCAAGCTTTCCAACGCTGTATCATTTGTTACATTCGGACATACGGTTAAAAAATTAGCTCAACAATACGAACTCGGTGGAACTTGTATCGTCTTCTAAATTACTTTTAAACCGTTCAAAATTACAAAAAAAATTAACATGAAAAAGTAGCGCATTTTCACAAGCTTTCCAACGCCATATTATTTGCCTCAATTGGATTAGCCGTTTAGAAATGGCATCAAAAATACGAACTGAGGTGTTTTGTTTGCTAAATTCTACGATTTCCCAAATTACTCTTTATCCATAGGGAATTAGAGAAAACTTTCAACATGTGGAAGGAGCGGTTTTGCAACAGCTTTCCAACACAATATTATTTGCCTCATTCCGATAAATGGTTTGGAAATGCGATCGAAAATACGATTCACGTTTTTTGTGTGAAGAAAAAACGGTTTTCAAAACTGCTCTTAAATCGCTTATATTTTGCCAAAAATTTAACTTGGGGCGTGATACCGGTGTCCATAGCTTTCCAACGGTATATCGCAAACCCCATTTGGGCAATGTTGGCGTAAGTTCAACCTAGCACTGGGAGAAGTTCAGGTCGAACAACTCAGGCAGTAAAATTGCAAAGAACGCAATTTCATCACGACCCGAGAGCAAAATCCGCTAACGAGCGAGATTCCTATTTAAAACCGGTATTTAGTTACTAAAAACATTTCTAGATTACACTAACATCATATAGAACACGACTAAATAGAATAATTCGCGGGCGAAGATAGCCCGAAGGTCGGGTTCGTACAGAGGGAAGTCCAGACGCGTTACTCAGGCAGTTCAGAATAGTGTTTATGTATGTATATGTATCAGGGTATAGGGTCGCGCTATTCTTCGCCCCTCTCTATTTTGACATCAATGCAACGTATTTTTACATTTCATAAATTTTGTGTTATTTCATACATAAAAGGAGAACGTAAGAAAATATGTACTCGCCATAAAAAATATTTTATGTTACGTAAAATTACGAATGTAAGAACATAGTGTAAAACATACATAAAATGTGATTTTTTTGGTTTTATACCCTATTTTTTTATTTTTTATACCAAATTTTACATATTGAATCAATATGCATGTAACTATTTATATTGTAAATGTAATTTATTTAGGAAGCGGTCTTAAGATTACCTCAGGTGAAGAATAATTTATTCTGCACCCTAGGTGATGAATAGTAACACTACATATATATGAGGGAGGGGGCACCACACAAACCCATGACAATCTCTTAGCTGTGTGCGGCGCCCCTCTCCACAGTTTCATCCTCCATCCAATTTTTCCGCAGTGCCCGGTGAAGCCCTGCGGGAACAAGCTCACCATCACCATTACCATGCCGTCGTGCTGGTGAAACTCATCTACTACTTCGCCCGTCTTGCTGGATCAAGAAGGCGAAGACGTCATCGAGCTGAACGTGTGCTGAATGCGGAGGTGTCGTACGTTCGGTACTTGATCGGTTGGATCGTGAAGGTGTTTGACTACATCAACTGTGTTGACAAACGCTTCCGCTAAATGGTCTACAAGGGTACGTAGACACATTGTTCCCTCTCGTAGCTATGCATCTCAATGGATAGATCCTGCGTGTGCGTAGAATTTTTTGTATTCTATGCAACGTTCCCCAACAGTGGCATCAAGAGCCAAGTCTATGCGTAGATGATATGCACGAGTAGAACACAAAGAAGTTGTGGGCGATGATATTCATACTGCTTACTAATAACCTACAAGTATAGGGGATCACAACAGTTTTCGAGGATAGAGTATTCAACCCAAATTTATAGATTCGACACAAGGGGAGCCAAAGAATATTTGAAGGTATTAGTTGCTGAGTTGTCAATTAAACCACACCTGGAGATTAATTATCTGCAGCAAAGTGATCAGTAGCAAAGTAGTGTGATAGTTTTGATAATAGTAGTAGTAGCAATGGTAACGGTAACAGTGATAGCAGTAATTTTGTAGCAAGTGTAAGAGTGATTATAGCAGTAGTAACTTAGCAAGAACACTATAAGATAAATTCATAGGCATAGGATCAGTGACTTGTTGGATGATATTCATCATGAGACAGTTATAACCTAGGACGATATGGCAGTAGCTCTAGTTCATCAATATAATGTAGGCATGTATTCCGTAAATAGTCATACGTGCTTATGGAAAGAACTTGCATGACATCTTTTGTCCTACCCTCCCGTGGCAGCGGGGTCCATATTGGAAACTAAGGGATATTAAGGCCTCCTTTTAATAGAGAACCAGAACAAAGCATTGACACATGGTGAATACATGAAATCCTCAAACTACGGTCACCACCGGGAGTGGTCCCGGCTATTGTCACTCTGGGTTGCCAGATCATAACACGTAGTAGGTGACTATAACTTGCAAGATCGGATCTAGAACATGGATATAATGGTGATAACATAAACGGTTCAGATCTGAAATCATGGCACCCGAGCCCAAAGTGACAAGCATTAAGCATGGCAAAGTCATAGCAACATCAATCTAAGAACATAGTGGATACTAGGGATCAAGCCCTAACAAAACTAACTCGATTACATGATGAATATCATCCAACTCCTCACCGACCAGCGAGCCTACGAAGGAATTACTCACTCTCGGTGGGGAGCATCATGGAATCGGCAATGGAGAAGGGTTGGTGATGACGAAGAACGAAGATCCCCCTCTCCGGAGCCCCGAACGGACTCCTGGTCTGGCCTCCGGATGAAGAACAGGAGGTGACGGCGGCTCCATCTCGTGGATCGTGATGATTCTTTTTCCCCAATTTTTTTTCTGGAAAATAGGATTTTATAGCGTCGGTTTTAGGGTCTGCGGGGCCAACAGGTGGGGACAACCCACCTGGGCGCGCTTGGTGAGGGGGGCACGCCCTGGTGGGTTGTGCCCACCCAGGTGCCCCCCTTCGGTAGGTCTTGGCTCCAGAAATTCTTATATATTATATAAAAATTCCTCGCAAAGTTTCGTTCCATTCCGAGAACATTTATTTCTGCACAAAAACAACACAATGGTAGTTCTGCTGAAAACAGCGTCAGTCCGGGGTTAGTTTCATTCAAATCATGTAAACTAGAGTCCAAAACAAGGGGAAAAGCATTAAGAAAAGTAGATACGTTGGAGGCGTATCAACTCCCCCAAGCTTAAACCTTTGCTTGTCCTCAAGCAATTCAGTTGATAAACTGAAAGTGAAAAAGAAAAACTTTTACGAACTCTTTTGCTCTTGTTTGCATAAATAAGCTTAAACAGCACCCAGGTTTTTAGCCAACATTATAACTAATCATGCCGACAATAACCCTTGAAGGTTACATTAACTCATATCAATGACATAATCAGCTAGCAAGCAATAATAATACATCTCAAACGGCAACACGTTGTCAAAACAACCATGATATAATATGACAATAGTGGTAACTTGCTAGCCCTTTATGAGACGACAAAAAATAAATGCAGAGCACCTCCAAAGTCCAAGTAGCGACTAAACATTGTAATTCCTGGTAGAAAAGATCCAGTCATGATGCACCCAACATTAGCTACACACAATGCATAAGTCATGACAGCTGTGCTCTCAGGTTCTAGCGCTTGTTTTAGAAGGTGATAACACAACATAAAAGTAAATAGATAGTCCCTTCATAGAGGGAAGTAGTGATTTGCAGAGGTGCCAGAGCTCAAGTTTTTAAAACGGATATAAATGATATTTTGAGACATGCACCCTTCTCATTTACTTCACGAGCATCAGATATCAATATCTACCATGCTAAGCACGCTAGCTAGTGGCGGTTCCCAAGCGATAAAAGTAAAGGTTTACTCCCCCTCCACCAACAATCACACTCCACAGCTTGTCCGAAACAATGGGTGCCGTCCAAACCGACAACAGTCCTGGGGAGTTTTGTTTAATTATTTGCATTTTTGAGTTCGGGACTAGGAATCCCTATTACCGCCCTTTTCTCGTGTGATGGCGAGTGAATAAACACTCGACCTGAGAATAACCCGCTTAGCATGGAAGATACCGACCACCTCCTGTCGTTCCATGAATGATCCAGGCACACAAAAAGGATAATTTTTTAGAAGTTTTTGGAGGTGGCACATGCAAATTTACTTAGGACGGTAGGGTAATACTGCATATAGGTAGGTATGGTGGACTCATTTAGAATAACTTTGGGTTCAAGGTTTTTGATGTACAAGCAGAATTCCCACTTAGTACAGGCGAAGTCTAGCAATTAGATTGAGAAGCAGCCAGCTAGAGAGCAACAACGATCATGATCATGCATTATGCATAATTAACACTGGACACTAGCATGAGTAGGATATGATCACCATGAACATAAATATCATTGAGGCTATGTTGGTTTTGATTCAACTACATGCATGAACATGTGCCAAGTCAAGCCACTCGAACATTCAGAGGAGGATACCATATCATCATACTACATCATAATCATTTTAATGCAATGTTGATTGATACGTCCATTTTGCATCATGCTTTTATATCGATATTTATTGCATTATGGGCTGTTATTTCACATTATGTCACAATACTTATGGCTATTCTCTCTTATTTTACAAGGTTTACATAAGGAGGGAGAATGCCGGCAGCTGGAATTCTGGGCTGGAAAAGGAGCAAATATTAGAGACCTATTCTGCACAACTCCAAAAGTCCTGAAACTCCACGGAATACCTTATAATAAATAATGAAAAATCCTCGCCAAAGATGAAGACCAGGGGGCCCACACCCTGTCCACGAGGGTGGGGGCGCCCCCCCCCCTAGGGCGCGCCCCCTACCTCGTGGGCCCCTGGTGGCTCTCCGATGACCATCTTCTCCTATATGAAGTCTTTCGTCGAGAAAAAAAATAAGAAGCAACCTTTCGGGACGAAACTCCGCCACCACGAGGCGGATCCAATCTAGGGCTCCGACAGAGCTGTTTTGCCGGGGAAACTTCCCTCCCGGAAGGGGAAATCATCGCCATCGTCATCACCAACACTCCTCTCATCGGGAGAGGTCAATCTCCATCAACATCTTCATCAGCACCATGTCATCTTAAAACCCTAGTTCATCTCTTGTATCCAATTCTTGTCTCCAAGTCCGGTATTGGTGCTAGTAGTGTTAATTACTCCTTGTAGTTGATGCTAGTTGGTTTAATTGGTGGAAGATCATATGTTCAGATCCTTTATGCATATTATTACCCCTCTGATTATGAACATAAATATGCTTTGTGAGTAGTTACGTTTGTTCCTGAGGACAAGGGAGAAGTCTTGCTATTAGTAGTTGTTGACACCAGATTTTGACACGGCCAAGAACTTAATTAAGATGACCTCAAATGGAGAAGTGCTCAAAGTGAGAAAGTTCCGTATCGTCAAAAGGAGAGACTTTCATATTTGTGCCATAGCCATCCGGTCTCATCTCTAAGGCCGAAGTTGTGTTTGAAGTACTCAGATTTTATATTTAGAACACTATTCAGCTGATTACGCCCCCAAGATGGCCTCATATGAGAAATGTTTCTACACGGTTTGTCTTCCTCTCGTCGAGACGATCGATTTCGATATAAAAAACATCTAAATTGGAGTTCGTATGCAAAAGTTAGAGCCAAAACAGTGTGCTGCATAAGTTTGCCCTGGAAGTTCCGGGCAAAACTTCCGGGGAGGTTCTGGGCTAAACCGAAAGTTTGCACGCGGTGCGCCCCGAAAACTGGAATTTTAATATTGTTTGCAGATTTGCGGGGCTGATTTCGACATCAAGATGACCTCGGATGAAAAAGTGATCAACTGAAGAGTTTTTCTCCATTGCAAGATCTACAACTTTGCGTTTGGTACCATCATCATCCGGAGTAGTATGTGGCCTGCAGATTCAGTGCAAGAGGGCTACTTGATATAATTTCAGCCCGGAAGTTCCGGGCCAGACCAGAAGTTCCGGCCCTCGTAGTCCGAGTTAGGGTAACTTTTGATGATTTGGACGTGATTTGAGTCCTTTTCTTGTACGGGAAGTCCATCCGCCTCATATATATGTAAGGGGTGAAGGCTGATTGAACAACACACAATCGACATATCAATCTATCATCTTTTACCTTTACCTTTATCCCTCTCCCTTGTTCTTCTTCTTCCTCGTTCTTCGTTCATTCTTCGTTTGTAGAGCGGCGAACCTCGAGGCCCTAGGGGCGATCAGGTCGACCTAGGGCAGCCCATAGCCGTTGTGCGCCCTGACGGGGTCCCTCCCGGGCGTATGGGGTTTCGGGTCCTCAAAAGCACCCGCTGGATTGTCTTGCGTACCGCGCTTCCGACGGGTCTCCTTCGACGTGAGCTGCGGTGCATCACCCCTAGCGTCGAGGGTACACAGTGACGTGTTCATGTGCGAACACACTTTTTGGCGACTCCGCTGGGGAAGAAGCTTTGAACGGTCTCCAGCCCGTTCTTGCTAGGAAGAGATGGTCATCAAGTTGCTGCAATCTACAAAGGTAATATGAATACCCAATTCCCCTTTGTAGATGCAAATAATCCATATGTTGTTGCTGGATCACCTAATGAGCATAATGTATCGGCTAGCCCTAGTTTTATCAATCATGCATCTAATTATGCGCAAGGGCCGATGCAAAATAATCTTTGTGCTTCAAATTCTTATGATTTTAGCAACATGCAACATATGTATCCCAACCCTCATGCATCGGCAACCCCACAAATCCATATGCCGATGAACAACATGATGGGTTCAGTTAATCAATTTGAAACACCTCATGTTAAAATTTCCAATAGCATAGAAGAAAGTGTTTCACCTTTTTATTCATCGGCAACTAATTTGCAGTATGTAAATCCAACCTTGCCAATGGATGGGAGAATTGGCCATGCTATTACTAGTTATTCGGCCAGTTACTCTCAACCATCATATGCTACACCTCATTTTAGTAAATTTTCAGCACCGTATGCAACTGTAGTTGTTCATAATTCGGCCCTGCATCTTCATGGTCATAGCCGAATAAGTGAAAAATTTACAGGAACATATGTGCCGCCATCAAATACTGTAGCATATAATGCATAACCTACGCAATTCGAGAATTTCGGCAACACTCACAAATCATTGCCGAAAGAATCTGAAAGTATTGTGGAGCAATCCCTTCCTAAAGCGCTTGTGGCTGTGTTAAAAAAGAGCTTGACACAAAACAAGAAAATTAGTGCTCTTTGCCTTGAACAATATGAAAAGGGGTTGTTTCCTGATTATGTTGCAATAAAGGGTAGAGTTTTGCAAGAAGATGAAACTACATGCATTGATAGAATTGGCGAAAGAGCATATGGTTATACAGCAGTGCATACACCTCCACCTAGTACCGCGGCATATTATACACCCCCTACACAATTGCAAAATTTCGGAAACACTAACACTTCATTGCCGAAATATTCTAAAAGCATTAGGAGGCAAACTAATCTAGAGTGGGCTGAGATTGAGAGGGGAGTTAAAGCTTTGCGTGACAGGGTGCAAGTACTTCGCCAAGAGAGAATTGATAGGGAATTAGCTCAAAGAAAAGAAGTGTTGCCAATTGATATAACCGGTGAAAAGAATGATGATTCGGAAACTAAAAGTGCTTCGGTTGAAAAAGCCGAATCAAGTAGTAAAGATTCCGAATCCATCAAATCCAAAGAGGCAAACATTGTTGAGAAAGGGCATGGGAAGTATAGCAATACAACCATACTTGATTTTTCTGAAGTTAATGGAACCTACTTACTGCCCTTTGAGTTTCGTGCCATAGAAATTGATGAGCTTCAAGAACAAGAACAAGTAGCCGATGAAAGTTTGGTGGATGAAGATCTTCAAACTAATGATGCACGAAACCAAGAGAAAGATGATGACAAGGCGTAGGGGAGCTATCCGAAGGCGGAGCAAGATATTCTTCAAGTCACACCATCATCATGCTCTCCCAACATATTTGAAGAGTTATGGCTAGCAAGTAATTTACCTATTTTCAGATTTGGTCACAACTTTATTGTTGATGCATCTATAAGAAATATTCTCATAAGTAATTTTCAAAGACCAATGAAGAAGGGCAATTTACTTCTTAGCAATAAAATTGTTACTAAGAATATCGGTCAATATATTGTACCATTCAAAGAGACCGATAGTGACTTATTACTGCAGCCAAAGCTTTTCCCATTGCTTTATTTAAAGTTCATATCTAATTGGGTAGCTTTGTTTGCCTCATAATTAGCTTACACATGGTCTCAATTGAGACGTGTATGTTCTAACTACTTTGATTTCAGAAATTTAAAGCCAAGGTTAAAATCTTTTGGGAAAACCGATGCTAGTATAGTTTCTTATTTAAGGACATCAGAAAAAGTGTGCGAAAGAGAATTCATAGCCGAATGGGAAGATGCCAAATCTGAACCATTCTTTTTCTTAACTTCAAAGCCGTTCTCACAACAAGATGGGCTAGAAAACAAAAGGTATACCTTCAATTCAAACATGTGTGATCAAATCTTTGCTTTGTTGCTGAAAAATAATTATATTAGAATTCTTGATCACCATGTTGAGCCATCTGTCCAGGGACGAATGTATTGTAAGTTGCATGATTCGTCCAAGCATAATTTTGAGGATTGCAATATGTTTTGTCAAATAGTTAACTCAGCCATTGATAAAGGACGATTGAAATTTGTTGAAACACCAAGAGATCACCAGTCTATTCCGATTGGTCCCGATGGCAGAAAGTTTTTGCATCGGCTACTTCAAGCTGATCCATTTAAAGAGAAGGTAAAAACTGCAGGTGATGGGATTAAGCTTTCAAGTAAAGAAGTTGTTGAAGAGCATAATGAACATAATCTTGAGGGCGAAAATTTCATCGAAGCTACAATGGAGACGCCAAGGACTGGGGGCAACAAGAAAATCCAAAGATCGGTGCAAGCACAGCCAAAGGAAACAAAAGCCGAAGTAAGCACAAAGGTAAAAAGCCGAAAGTCACTTTCGCACAATTATTGGAAAAATATCAGAAGATAAGTGAGGAGAGCAGTTCTTATCGGCCAACTAATGCAAAAGCATCAAGATCACCCCCTAGGCGCAAATCCAAGGATCGATAATGGCAAGAAGAGAATTTGAATGCAACTTATTCATATCCTTATTTTGGGCCGCCAGTGCCAATGCCGTGGATGCATCCCTATGCTCATGTAGATCCATATCCATCATGGGATAGGTATGATACAAGGGCACACTCTCCATCTTATTTTAGACCATCTAACCAATATTATGCATCTCCGAGAAGATCAACATTTGAACAATCATATGTTAAAGGCTGTTTCAATCATAAGGAATCGGTCCGGAGCTCAAAGAAGAAGAAAGAGGTGGCCAAACAAGTGTACCGTGTTAAAAGAGATGGTCGTAAGAGTGCAACTTCAGATTTGATCTCAAATAAAAATAGCCAATTAACGTGTTGACATTGGCTACTAAAGGCAATGAGATGAAGCAACCAATTATCAAGAGTCAAAGTGCCAAATCTGAAGAAAAGAAGTTGACAGTGCACAAGGTAAAACAAGAATTGCCATTGCTTGAAACAAAATCACAGCCGGGGTGCCCACTCGGCTTATCGTATTGGTGAAAGAAGGAATTACAAAAACTTAGTGCACAAGAGCTGAAAAAGAAGAACATGGCATGGGTTCCCAAGAGGAGCAGTCAAAATAAAAATGATGTGCAACCTTCTATTGCAACAAGTGTTATAAAAGTGAAGAAAGAGAAGGATGGAAACCAGAAACAATTAAGCCGAAGGTTTGCATCACCCCATCAAAATCTTCGGTTAGCACATCATCCATGTTTTTCAACCATACCATTGATGCCTTTGCCATGGAATTCATCATCAGGTATGATAAATTACCCTCCCTGGATTTATTTTGATCCATGGAAGCGACATAATTTTCTGCATCATGAGAGGGTATTACCAAATCTCTATACAATTTATTAGCTACATTTTTTCTTGTTAATCCAAGGGCCGAAATATTTGATTGCTATTTCATTTGTTTATTTCGGATATACATGATTTGGTGTATGAATTCTACACGGACCTCATGGTAATGGCCGATACTTATCTATCGCCCTAAGAATATATATAAGAATGGCCGGTGTGGTGCTCTAACACCGTCCTTAGTTTGAGTAGAGATTGAGATAAGTGCTTGCAAAGGAATTTGTCAAATTGATGCCATTGAGGATATTATGCATAGACCAATTCACCCAAATTGCAAAGTGAACTTATGTTTTGATTGGGTGTGCTTTGGCTTGTTAGTTTTCAGAACTTACGTAAGGCCAAATCATGGTTGATTTTATTATTGAGCATCATACATAATATTGATTTTAGCTTGATCTCTCTAGTAACATGGAGATTATATATTCATGGTTAAATTTGTAGCAATGGCCAAGGTGTTGGTGTTGTTTATATATCTCCTTATGGTGCTATTTTGTGAAGCCTCATGCCGCTTAAAATATTTTTGCACAATGGTCAAAGCCGAATATGCATTGTCATTCGGATTGGAGCTTTGCCTTGCTATAGGTGCTATACATATTGAGGCTTCTGGTGATTCGTTATTAGTAGTGCAACAAATATCCAAGGGTTATCAATGTTTTGACGAATCACTTATAGTTTATCTTTTGGTATGTCTAGATGCAAGATTTACCTTGGGTTTCTTTAAAATTGTTCATATATCTAGACATGACAATTCGAAAGAATTGACACAGCAAGCATCCGGCTACTATGTTAACCATGGTGTATTGCATTTCTATCAATAGCCGATGCTACGTCTTGTCAACATAGGTAAGGCCGAATCGAAGCCCATCGCTTCGGCCACTAATGAAAATTTTATGCAGATGAAGTAAGGATTGAAGGAAGTTCATTCTTGATTATCTGCAAAATCCTAACGAAAGGGAGAACAATATGGTTCGGAGGATAGTTTTGCTCTATGGAACCTTAGCACCGGATTGTTATAGAAGCTGAGAAGTTTTCACCCAAGTTTGCATCAAGAGGTTCAAACAAGCAATGGCCGATATATACTTATCGTCCTAAGAACATGCAAAATGGCCGATGGAGTGTTGACATCATCCTTATAAAAAGCATCGTGCAAGTTATTTTTCGGCACACAAGTTTGCCGAAAAACAGGGAGGCATATGTTGACACCAGATTTTGACACGGCCAAGAACTTAATTAAGATGGCCTCAAATGGAGAAGTGCTCAAAGTGAGAAAATTCCATATCGTCAAAAGGAGAAACTTTCATATTTGGGCCATAGCCATTCGGTCTCATCTCTAAGGCCAAAGTTGTGTTTGAAGTAGTCAGATTTTATATTCAGAACACTATTCAGCTGATTACGCCCCCAAGATGGCCTCATATGAGAAATGTTTCTACACGGATTGTCTTCGTCTCGTCGAGACGATTGATTTCGATATAAAAACGTCTAAATCGGAGTTCGTATGAAAAATTTAGAGCCAAAACAGTGTGCTGCATAAGTTTGCCCCGGAAGTTCCGGGAAAAACTTCCGGGGAGGTTCCAGGCTAAACCGAAAGTTTGCACGCGGTGCGCCCCGAAAACAGGAATTTTTACATTTTTTGCAGATTTGCCGGGCCGATTTCGACATCAAGATGACCTCGGATGAAAAAGTGATCAACTGAAGAGTTTTTCTCCATTGCAAGATCTACAACTTTGCTTTTGGGACCATCGTCATCCGAAGTAGTATGCGGCCTGCAGATTCAGTGCAAGAGGGCTACTTGATATAATTTCAGCCCCGAAGTTCCGGGCCAGACCGGAAGTTCCGGCCCTCGTAGTCCGAGTTAGGGTAACTTTTGATGATTTGGACGTGATTTGAGTCCTTTTCTTGTACGGGAAGTCCATCCGCCTCATATATATGTAAGGGGTGAAGGCCGATTGAACAACACACAATCGACATATCAATCTATCATCTTTTACCTGTACCTTTATCCCTCTCCCTTGTTCTTCTTCTTCCTTGTTCTTCGTTCATTCTTCGTTTGTAGAGCGGCGAACCTCGAGGCCCTAGGGGCGATCAGGTCGACCTAGGGCAGCCCATAGCCGCCGTGCGCCCTGACGGGGTCCCTCCCGGGCGTGTGGGGTTTCGGGTCCTCAAAAGCACCCACCAGATTGTCTTGCGTACCGCGCTTCCGGCGGGTCTCCTTCGACGTGAGTTGCGGTGCATCACCTCCGGTGTCGCGGGTACACGGTGATGTGTTCGTGTGCGAACACACTTTTTGTTTGATTGTGTGTTGTTCAATCGGCCTTCACCCCTTACATATATATGAGGCGGATGTACTTCCCGTACAAGAAAAGGACTCAAATCACGTCCAAATCATCAAAAGTTACCCTAACTCGGACTACGAGGGCCGGAACTTTCGGGCTGAAATTACATCAAGTAGCCCTCTTGCACTGAATCTGCAGGCCGCATACTGCTTCGGATGACGATGGTCCCAAAAGCAAAGTTGTAGATCTTGCAATGGAGAAAAACTCTTCGGTTGATCACTTTTTCATACGAGGTCATCTTGATGTCGAAATCAGCCCCGCAAATCTGCAAACAATGTTAAAATTCCAGTTTTCGGGGCGCACCATGTGCAAACTTTCGGTTTAGCCCGGAACCTCCCCGGAAGTTTTGCCCGGAACTTCCGGGGCAAACTTATGCAGCACAGTGTTTTGGCTCTAACTTTTGTATACGAACTCTGATTTAGACATTTTTTATATCGAAATCGATCGGCTCGATGAGACGAAGACAATCCGTGTAGAAACATTTCTCATGTGAGGCCATCTTGGGGGCCTAATCAGCTGAATAGTGTTCTAAATATAAAATCTGAGTACTTCAAATACAACTTCGGCCTTAGAGATGAGACCAGATGGCTATGGCCCAAATATGAAAGTTTCTCCTTTTGACGATACGGAACTTTCTCACTTTGAGCAGTTATCCATTTGAGGTCATCTTAATTAAGTTCTTGGCCGTGTCAAAATCTGGTGTCAACAGTAGTCATGTGAATTTGGCCCTGTTCAAGAATTCATCCGATTAACCAGTTAACTTGCCGATTAATCCCTACTCGTAGGGTCACCAAGTAGCTGATAAACTGAAAAATTGTCTGATTAATTGATTAAATGGCCGATTAACTTGCCGATTCGCCGATTAATCCCCTACTCGCCAGTCAACCGAGCAGCTACCAGTTAACGATTTCCTCAACAATGGAATTTGGTATTCGTTCGATATTTTGATGAGATGTATGTTGTCTAGCCTCCAGTGGTATTATGTGAACGTCAACTACATAACACTTCACCATTATTTGTGCCTAGAGGAAGGCATTGGGAAGTAATAAGTAGATGATGGGTTGCTAGAGTGACAGAAGGTTAAACCCTACTTTATGCGTTGCTTCATAAGGGGCTGATTTGGATCCATATGTTTCATGTTATGGTTAGGTTTACCTTAATACTTTTGTTGTAGTTGAGGATGCTTGCAATAGAGTTTAATCATAAGTGGGATGCTTGTTCAAGTAAGAATAGCACCCAAGCACCGGTCCACCCACATGTCAAATTATCAAAGTACCGAACGCGAATCATATGAACGTGATGAAAACTAGCTTGACGATATTCCCAAGTGTCCTCGGGAGCGCTTTTCCTTATGTAAGAGTTTGTCCAGGCTTGTCCTTTGCTACAAAAAGGATTGGGCCACCTTGCTGCACTTTATTTACTTTTGTTACTTGTTGCTCGTTACAAATTATCTTATCACAAAACTATCTGTTACCACTTATTTCAATACTTGCAGAGGATGCCTTGCTGAAAACCGCTTATCATTTCCTTCTGCTCCTCGTTGGGTTCGACACTCTTACTTATTGAAAGGACTACGATAGATCCCCTATACTTGTGGGTCATCATTGATATCCAAGATAAATCATTATCCACTCCCAGCTACTTATGCATGTCATGAGAAACTATAATCTCTAATTGTCATTGAAAACATGTTTAATCATAATGGGTTGAATCATGGATACTAGGTTAAACATATTTACGCAAACAGAACGAGTTGAGTTCATACCAGTTTCTCTCTGCCACGGCTAATTCATCGAATATTGTTATTATTGCCTTTCACTTGCACGGCCGAACGATGTGAAAATAATAATAGTGCGAGAGTGCCATGGACTAAGTTGAAATCAGTAAAACATTTTATTCAATAGGAGAAGAAAAGGTAAAATGGGCTCTTTATTAGTTCAACAATTATTCATATGAGAGCCACTCAACATTTTCATCGTAGTCTTCTCCTTTTTACAACTCGAATAAATAGAAAAGAAATTTAGAGAAACACACTGAAATATTTTTGGAGTTTTTGGTTTTCTTGAACAAGCAAACAAAAGGAAAAAGCAAAAACAAGAAAAAACTATTTACACGGGAAAGATCCCAACAAGAAAAAGAAGAACAGGGAAATCTTTTTGGGTTTTCTTTTTAATATTACTACTAAGCATGCGTAGAAAGTAAACTGACTATTTTTTTGGTATTTCTAAAGTTTTTCAAACACACAACAAGAAAGCAAGAAAAATAAATCTAAACATGAATGATACAATGAAAAAGTGTGAACACCCACAAGATGAATAAGTGAACATGAATGTAATGTTGGTGGGAAACACGTACTCCACCAAGCTTAGGCTTTTGGCCTAACTTGGTAGTCGATCAAAAGTCTGGATGGTAGTAGGGGTACTGAGGAGCGAGCATCCACTGATCCCACTGCTGAGGCTCCTCCTCTGCCTCTGCAGTAGCCTGAGCATTCCGGTAGGCGGTGATGTCTGCAGGCATGATCCTATATCCGCCCCTGGCAACAGAATCAAACAAAGCAGGAGCAGGAAGTGGAATAATATCACGAGTTTCAATACTAAAAACCAGGTTATAAGGAATAGGAATGCCAGGGGATCTATCATCAGTAAAATGATGGTGATCCATGGCAGCACGGCCTAGGTAAACCTTGGTTAGAGGGTAATCATGTGGGCGTATCTCAACCTCGAAGTGAGCCGCCAAATGAGTAGCATAAATCCCACCATGATCTTTACCCTTGGATTTATTAAGGTGGAGGCGATGAGCCACGATAGCTCCCAAGCTATAAGTGGTGTCGCCCTCTAATGCACGACGCAAAACAGCAAGGTTCGGTGAGCTAAGCGCACCCACCTTCTCCCTAGCAAGCAAGCATTTTGCAGTGAAAAGAGCAAAGTAATGAACCGCGGGAAAATGCAAGCCAGCGGCAGTGATAGCTGACACCCCTCTCTCATCTCCCACTGTCAAAGTTCAATAAAAGGCCTCAAACTCAGCCGGGCTAGGCTCGGCGAAGCTCCCATCAGAAGGGATCATGCATATGTTACAAAATTCAGTAAGTGGTATCTGATGGTTTTCAGCATATAAATCAAAGATCACTTCAGGAGGATTATTCCTACGTAGGAAAGTAAAGCTTTGAACAAAGATGTTTGTGAGGATTTGGTGCTATTCACACTCATCTGTGATGAAGTCGGTGAGGCCGGCATTAGCAGCATATTGCCTGAACTCCTGAAGGATTCCAGCCTCTTCCAGGAATGGGGTGTGCGTCCATTCACACGGCCGTACCTCCGCCAACCTCCGAGGATGGAGATCACTATCAGATGACTCCCAAATGACACCCTTGGAGTTCTTCTTAGAGCCAAACTTCCTAAAGATATTCATGGTTTTCCTATTAACAAAATTCTGAAATTTATTAGCCCACAAAATTTTCTCAACAAAGCTTCACAAAAATGATACCAACTACTCATAGGGATACATAGAGGCCATAGCAAGCATTCATACTACTTAGAACACTAAGAATTCAACATGCAAGCTCATCTACAGTAGCACAAAGAGTAGCAAATTAATCAAAATATAAACCACTAAAACAAAAACTAATTGGACAAACGGTGGAGTCACATACCAAGCAACAATCCCCCGAAACAATTTCGGAAACGGAGCTTCGAGCAAAGAGATCGAAATCCATGGGTTTGAGAGCAAGAACATGGGAGAGAGAGCAATGGAGATTTTTCTAGAGGTATGTGATGATTTGGTATGAAAAGATAAGTGAGGGAGGCACGTGGGGACCACAACCCACGAGGGCACGTCTGGGGGTCCTAGCGCGCCCAGGTGGGTTGTGCCCACCTGGTGCACCTCCCTCTGATGTTATTTGCACCAAAAATTGAGAAATATTCAGAAAAAAATCATATTAAATTTTCAGGGCATTCTGAGAACTTTTATTTTTGGGTCATTTTTATTGCACGGGAAATTCAGAAAACAGATAAAACATGGCATTTTATTTAATTTAATTAATAAAAATAGTGAATAAAAAGTAGGGACAGAAGGTAGTGCTAACTAAATTCATCAACTTCATACCATTCAAAAATGATCCATTGATAACCCACAAGTATAGGGGATCGCAACAGTTTTTGAGGTTAGAGTATTCAACCCAAATTTATTGATTCGACACAAGGGGAGCCAAAGAATATTCTCAAGTATTAGCAGCTGAGTTGTCAGTTCAACCACACCTGGATAACTTAATATCTACAACAAGGTATTTAGTAGCAAAGTAATATGATAGTAGTGGTAACGGTGGCAAAAGGTAACGGTAGCAAAAGTAATATTTTTGGTGTTTTATAGTGATGATAACAATAGCAACGGAAAAGTAAATAAGCGAAGAGCAATATATGGAAAGCTCGTAGGCATTGGATCGGTGATGGAGAATTATGCCGGATGCGGTTCATCATGTAACAGTCATAACCTGGGGTGACACAGAACTAGCTCCAGTTCATCAATGTAATGTAGGCATGTATTCCGAATATAGTCATACGTGCTTATGGAAAAGAACTTGCATGACATCTTTTGTCCTACCTTCCCGTGGCAGCGGGGTCCTATTGGAAACTAAGGGATATTAAGGCCTCCTTTTAATAGAGTACCAGACCAAAGCATTAACACATAGTGAATACATGAACTCCTCAAACTACGGTCATCACCTGGAGTGGTCCCGATTATTGTCACTTCGGGGTTGCCGGATCATAACACATAGTAGGTGACTATAGACTTGCAATATAGGATCAAGAACTCACATATATTCATGAAAACATAATAGGTTCAGATCTGAAATCATGGCACTCGGGCCCTAGTGACAAGCATTAAGCATAGCAAAGTCATAGCAACATCAATCTCAAAACATAGTGGATACTAGGGATCAAACCCTAACAAAACTAACACGATTACATGATAAATCTCATCCAACCCATCACCGTCCAGCAAGCCCACGATGGAAGTACTCACGCACGGCAGTGAGCATCATGAAATTGGTGATGGAGGATGGTTGATGATGACGATGGCGACGGATTCCCCTCCCCGGAGCCCCGAACGGACTCCAGATCAGCCCTCCCGAGAGAGTTTAGGGCTTGGCGGCGGCTCCGTATCGTAAAACACGATGAATCTTTCTCCTTTATTTTTTTCTCCCCGGACATGAATATATGGAGTTGGAGTTGAGGTCGGTGGAGCTCCAGGGGGCCCACGAGGCAAGGGGGCGCGCCCCCACCCTCGTGGCTAGGGTGTGGGCCCCCTGGCCTTGATTCTTTGCCAGTATTTTTTATTATTTCCAAAAATAATCTCCGTGGAGTTTCAGGTCATTCTGAGAACTTTTGTTTCAGCACATAAATAACACCATGGCAATTCTGCTGAAAACAGCGTCAGTCCGGGTTAGTTCCATTCAAATCATGCAAGTTAGAGTCCAAAACAAGGGAAAAAGTGTTTGGAAAAGTAGATACGACGGAGACGTATCAACTCCCCCAAGCTTAAACCTTTGCTTGTCCTCAAGCAATTCAGTTGATAAACTGAAAGTGATAAAGAAAAACTTTTACAAACTCTGTTTGCTCTTGTTGTTGTAAATATGTTGTAACACCCCGGATGTAATTTACCTTATATGTATCCCAACTCTTGCCGTTTCCGGCACTAAGTTATTTTATTTCCTCGGGTTTGGGTTTTTGTCTTCGTGTGTTGTTGCCTTTGTCATGCATCCCATATCATGTCATCATGTGCATTGCATTCGCATACGTGTTCGTCTCATGCATCCGAGCATTTTCCCCGTTGTCCGTTTTGCATTCCGGCGCTCCTATCTCCTCCGGTGCCCCTTTCTACCTCCTTTCGTGTGTGGGGGTTAAACATTTCCGGATTGGACCGAGACTTGCCAAGCGGCCTTGGTTTACTACCGGTAGACCGCCTGTCAAGTTTCGTGCCATTTGGACTTCGTTTGATACTCCAACGGTTAACCGAGGGACCGAGAAGGCCTCGTTTGTGTTGCAGCCCAACACCCTTCCAATTTGGCCCAAAACCCACCAAAACCTCTCCCATCGTCTAGAGCGTTCGATCACGATCGCGTGGCTGAAAACCGCACTCCATTTGGAGCTCCCTAGCTCCCTCTACGCCTATATATAGACCCCTCATTCCAAATCACGGGTCTTCTTCCCCCTAACCCTAGTCCCGCTCCTCTTCGTGCGGCCGGACACATACACCGGCCACCGGACACACCGCCGCCACCAACCGCCGACTACCATGTGGCCTGCGCCGCCTCCCACCGCTCCAGCCCGCGGGAACCCGCACCGGGCCCTCCAAGCCCATCGGTCGGGCCGCGCCCCCGCGCCCGACGCTGCCCGCCGCGCCGCCCATCCGCCTCGTCGCCGGCCGGTCGCCGCCCCCCACCGATTTTGCCATCCGCCACCGACGTCCGCAGCTCCGGCCACCGACGCGCGCCGCCCCAGCCACCGGCGCCCGCGGCCACCCCACCGACATCCGCCGCCGCCTCCACTCCTCTCTGGCGTCCTCCTCCGACCGCGACGAGCTCCGGCCACCAACACCATCTCCGGCGACCTTCGGTGAACAGTAACTCCGGCGAACCTCGGGATCCGCGCCGACTGGATCTAGATCTAGATCTCGGTTGACCTTTTCACCCCCGAAACCCTAATTATTTTGCAAACTTTGGCATGTCGTATCTCTGCATCTGTAGCTCCGATTTGCGCATGTAGCATAGCAAAATGTTTGTCTTAACGAGTACATCATTTCATCTCATTGCATCATTTTCATTTGAGCTCATCTTGATGCCCGAAATGCTGTTGGAAGAGGGCTAAGTGATAAAATTGCCAGATCTGTTTCATCAAATAGATATGTGTCATTTTTGCCATGATTAATGTGTGCATAATATGCTCCTGAGCTCTACATGAGTTTTGTTATATGCCATGCCATCTTTACAGGGGTGCTTACCATGTATTTTTGTGATATGTGTGGTGACTAGCACAAGCTTGCAAAGTAGCGTAATCGGTAATGCTGATTTCAGGGACTTAGAATTTCACTAAGTCCTTGTTCTGTTTTTGTCGGTATGCCATATGTTCATGTTATTTCCTAGTGATCCGTGCCTCTTTTGAGGATGATCAGTAAGCATGATTTGTTAACATTGTGGTGCTCTATCCATCCGTGTCTTTTTTGCATTTATGGAGCACCTAGCTTGAGTCAATCAAGCTCTACTTTTCCTAATTCGTGAATCCTGGCAGATTGTTGACTTGTTAGCGATTTTGCCGAGGATGTTGCTCTTGATCTGTGCATGCTATGTTGTTGTTATTGCCATGTCTAGCTTCTAGGACATGTATTCTTGATGGGTGTATGCTTAGTTTGTCATGCCATGCTCTTTAGTGAGTGCATCGAGCTCATGAACATGCCTACTTGTTAACTGTTTTGCATGCTCCAGTTTTTCACCAAGTCTGTAATCTGATTATGTTTTTGCCATGTTCACATGCTTGCAATTGTATTTTCTGATCCCTTTTGGCTCAAGGTCACTAAGGGCTTTTGTTAAGTGCTTTGAGTAGCTTCATGCCATGCCTTTCTTTGCCATGTTAAGTTCCTGTAGCATGTAGTTTTCGTGCTGTAAAGTGTGCTACCTGATGTTAAATTCCAGACTTGTGTTAATTTCACTAAGTCTGAAACATGTTATCATTTGCACTTTTGCCATGCTTGTTTGAACCTGTTAATGGATGAATTGGCCATAGCTCAGTGTTCATCTTTTGTCAAGCATCATGAGTGGATCCCTGCCATGTATTTTGTTGTCATGTTTGAGTGCTGTAGCACAATTATATTGATGCATTTAGATGACTACTTGCTGATTATCGCAGACCGGTGCCATATTTGTTTTGTTTGTCATTTCCAAACCATGCATCCGATTCGGGTGATCTTTATATCGATTTCAACCGAAATAACCTCACCTTTCCAGTGGCACTCTTGGGTTTCCAAGTTGAGGCCAGGTTCAATCATTCCTTGTCAAATCTTGCATATGTATCACATATCGCATCCCGCATAGCATACCTTGTTCGCATCATGTTGTTTGAGCATTGCACGTGGTTGATTGTGTTCCTTTTGCTTGTTTGTCTTGTTTGGGTAGAGCCGGGAGATGAGTTTGCAAACGAGGAGCCCGTTGAGTTTGCTTACGAGGATCAAGTCAACTCTGACAACTTTGCAGGCAAGATGATCATACCCTCGAAATCACTTCTATCTTTGCTTGCTAGATGCTCGCTCTTTTGCTATGCCTATGCTACGATGCCTACCACTTGCTTATCATGCCTTCCAAATTGCCATGTCAAACCTCTAACCCACCATGTCCTAGCAAACCGTTGATTGGCTATGTTACCACTTTGCTCAGCCCCTCTTATAGCGTTGCTAGTTGCAGGTGAAGATTGGAGATTGTTCCTTGTTGGAACATTTGTTTATTGTTGGGATATCACTATATTATCTTGTTATCTTAATGCATCTATATACTTGGTAAAGGGTGGAAGGCTCGGCCTTATGCCTAGTGTTTTGTTCCACTCTTGCCGCCCTAGTTTCCGTCATATCGGTGTTATGTTCCCGGATTTTGCGTTCCTTACGCGGTTGGGTTATAATGGGAACCCCTTGATAGTTCGCCTTGAATAAAACTCCTCCAGCAATGCCCAACCTTGGTTTTACCATTTTCCACCTAGCCTCTTTTTCCCTTGGGTTTCCGGAGCCCAAGGGTCATCTTTATTTAAACCCCCCTGGGCCAGTGCTCCTCTGAGTGTTGGTCCGACCGAGTAGACTGCGGGGCCACCTCGGGGCAACTTGAGGGTTGGTTTTACTCGTAGGATGTCTCATCTGAGTGTGCCCTGAGAACGAGATATGTGCAGCTCCTATCGGGATTTGTCGGCACATTCGGGCGGTGTTGCTGGACTTGTTTTACCATTGTCGAGGATGTCTTGTAAACCGGGATGTCGAGTCTGATCGGAATGTCTCGGGAGAAGGAATATCCTTCGTTGACCGTGAGAGCTTGTGATGGGCTAAGTTGGGACACCCCTGCAGGGATTTGAACTTTCGAAAGCCGTGCCCGCGGTTATGGGCAGATGGGAATTTGTTAATGTCCGGTTGTAGATAACATGAAACTTAACTTAATTAAAATGAATCAACCACGTGTGTAACCGTGATGGTCTCTTCTCGGCGGAGTCCGGGAAGTGAACACGGTGTTGGAGTAATGCTTGACGTAGGTTGTTCTAGGATCACTTCTTGATCATAGTTCTTCGTTCGTGCTTTGCCTTCTCTTCTCGCTCTCTTTTGCGAATAGGATAGCCACCATATATGCTAGTCGCTTGCTGCAGCTCCACATATTACCTTCCCTTACCCATAAGCTTAAATAGTCTTGATCGCAAGGGTGCGAGATTGCTGAGTCCTCATGACTCACAGTTTACTTCCAAAACCAGATGCAGGGACTGATGATACCGTTCCAGATGATGCGCTTGAGCTCAAGTGGGAGTTCGATGAAGACTCTCATCGTTACTATGTGTCAGATGATCAGTAGTGGTGCCCAGTTGGGGCGATCGGGGACGGTGTCGCATGTGGGGGTTGATCTTTTATTTTGGTACCGTAGTCGGACCATGAGTGTATTGGATGATTGTAATGTTATTCATGTATTTGTGTGACGTGGCGAGTGTAAGCCAACTATGTATCCTTTCCCCTTTTATATATTTACATGGGTTGTTGTGAAGATTACCTTACTTGCGACATTGCTTTCTATGCGGTTATGCCTCTAAGTCGTGCTTCGACACGTAGGAGATATAGCCGCATCGAGGGCGTTACATATGTAAAGCCAACATTTAAGTTTTCAGCAAAGATTATGAACTAACCATATTCACAATAACTCTTAGGTCTCATGTTTACTCATATCAATGGCATAATCAACTAGCGAGCAATAATAATAAATCTCGGATGACAACACTTTCTCAAAACAATCATAATATGATATAACAAGATGGTATCTCGCTAGCCCTTTTTGAGACCGCAAAACATAAATGCAGAGCACCTTTAAGGATCAAGGACTGACTAGTCACTGTAATTCATGGTAAAAGAGATCCAACCATAGTCATACCCAATATAAATTAATAGTAATGGATGCAAACGACAGTAGTGCTCTCCAGCTGGTGCTTTTTAATAAGAGGGTGATGACTCAACATAAAAGTAAATAGATGGGCCCTTCACAGAGGGAAGCAGGGATTTGTAGAGGTGCCAGAGCTCAATTTTGACATAGAGATGAATAATCTTTCGAGATGTATACTTTCATTGTCAACATAACAACCAAGAGATGGTGATATCTTCCATGCTACACACATTATAGGCGGTTCCCAAACAGAATGGTAAAGTTTATACTCCCCCTCCACCAACAAGCATCAATCCAAGGCTTGCTTGAAACAACGAGTGCCTCCAACTAACAATAGTCCCGGGGGAGTTTTGTTTGCAATTATTTTTATTTGATTTGCATAAAGCATGGGACTGGGCATCCCGGTGACCAGCCATTTTCTCGTGAGTGAGGAGCGGAGTCCACTCCTCTTGAGAATAACCCGCCTAACATGGAAGATACGGACAGCCCTAGTTGATACATGAGCTATTCGAGCATACAAAACAGAATGTTTATTTGAAGGTTTAGAGTTTGGCACATACAAATTTACTTGGAACGGCAGGTAGATACCGTATATAGGTAGGTATGGTGTACTCATGTGGAATAACTTTGGGGTTTATGGAATTGGATGCACAAGCAGTATTCCCGCTTAGTACAGGTGAAGGCTAGAAAAAGCCTGGGAAGCGACCAGCTAGAGAGCGACAACAATCATGAACATGCATTAAAATTAATCAACACCGAATGCAAGCATGAGTAGGATATAATGCACCATGAACATAAATATCGTAGAGGCTATGTTGATTTTGTTTCAACTACATGTATGAAAATGTGCCAAGTCAAGCCACTCGAATCGTTCAAAAGAGGATAGCACCCTATCATACCACATCACAACCATTTTAATAGCATCTTGGCACGCAAGGTAAACCATTATAAGCTCCTAGCTAATTAAGCATGGCATAAGCAACTATAATCTCTAATTGTCATTGCAAATATGTTTATTCATAATTGCAAAAATGATGAACTAATCAAGAATGATGCAATTTGTTTCGCATAAAGGTGGCCGGCGGGTGTCTGTTTCTCCACGTGAATCGAATTTGACGATGACTGGTCCTTGAAGAAGGCTAAAACAGCAAACTTGATAATCACCGTTGTGGTTTTTCGTAGGTAAGAACGGTTCTTGCTAAAAGCTCATAGTAGCCACGTAAAACTTGCAACAACAAAGTAGAGGACATCTAACTTGTTTTTGCAGGGCATGTTGTGATATGATATGGTCAAGACGTGATGTGATATACGCTGTTGTATGAGATGATCAGGTTTTTTAATATCGACAACCGGCAAGAGCCTTAGGGTTGTCTCTTGATTATTGTATGAAATGCAAGCGCCATGTAATTGCTTTACTTATCGCTATGCATTAGCAATAGTTGTAGAAGCAATAGTTGGCGAGACAATCCCGACGCAATGATGGAGATCAAGATGTCGAGCTGGTGACGATGGAGATCATGACGATGCTTTGGAGATGGAGATCAAAAGCACAAGATGATGACGGCCATATCATGTCACATATTTTGATTGCATGTGATGTTTATCCTTTATGGATATTAATTATTTTTCTTAGAACGATGGTAGCATTATAAGATGATCTCTTCACTAAATTTCAAGATAAAAGTGTTCTCCCCGAGTATGCACCATTGCTAAATTTCTTTGTCTCGAAGGACCTCATGATGATCGGGTGTGATAGACTCTATGTTCACATACAATGGGTGAAAGCCAGATTTACACACGCAGAAGACTTGGGTTAAACTTGACGAGCCTAGCATATACAGACATGGTCTCGGAACACTAGAGACCGAAAGTTCGAACATGAGTCATATAGTATATATGATTGATGTCTACTATGCAACTTTATTCTTGTAGACTCGTGTTGGACCTCCAAGCGCAGAGTTTTGTAGGACAGTAGCAATTTTCCCTCAAGTGGATGACCTAAGGTTTATCAATCCGTGGGAGGTGTAGGATGAAGATGGTCTCTCTCAATCTACCCTACAACCAAATAACAAAGACTCTCTTGTGTCCCCAACACACCAAATACAATGTAATTTGTATAGGTGCACTAGTTCAGCGAAGAGATGGTCATACAAGTGTAATATGGATAGTAGATATTGGTTTTTGTAGTAGGAACAATAAAAAAACAGCAAGGTAACAATTGATAAAATGGAGCACAAACGATATTGCAATGCTTGAAAGTGAGGCCTAGGGTCCGTACTTTCGCTAGTGCAATCTCTCAACAATGCTAATATAATTGGATCATATAACCATCCCTCAACGTGCAACAAAGAATCACTCCAAAGTTCCTATCTAGCGGAGAACATACGAAGAAATTGTTCGTAGGGTACGAAACCACCTCGAAGCTATTTTTTCCGATCGATCTATCCAAGAGTTCGTACTTAAATAACACCAAATAATTCAGATTCATAATACTCAATCCAACACAAAGAACCTCAAAGAGTGCCCCAATATTTCTACCAGAGAAACAAAAGACGAGAACATGCATCAACCCCTATGCATAGATTACCCCAATGTCACCACGGGAATCCGCGAGTTTGAGTGCCAAAACACATATCAAGTGAATCAATATGATACCCCATTGTCACCACGAGTATTCATTTGCAAGACATATATCAAGTGCTCTCAATTCCATAAAAGTATTCAATCCGATAAAGCGAAATCTCAAAGGGAAAACCCAATCCATCAAAAAAAGATAGAGAGGGGAAAACACCATATGATCTGACTATATTAACAAAGCCCGCGATACATCAAGATCGTTACATCTCAAGAACACGACAGAGAGAGAGAGAGAGATTAAACACATAGCTACTAGTACAAACCCTCAGCCCCGAGGGTGGACTACTCCCTCCTCATCGTGGTAGCCGTCGAGATGATGAAGATGGCCACCGGTAATGATCTCCCCCTCCGACGGAGTGCCGGAATGGGGTCAAGATTGGTTTTCGGTGGCTACAGAGTCTTGCGGCGGCGAAACTTCTCATCTAGGGTTACCTCGAGGGTTTTTGGAATATTTGGTGATTTATAGGGCAAAGAGGGGGTGCAGGAGGCCACCGAGATGGGCACAACCCACCTGGGCGCGCCTGGCCCCCCTGGTGGGTTGTGCCCCGCTCGGTGCACCCCCCCCCAGGTGCTTCTCGGGCCCACTGGATGTCTTATGGTCCATAAAAAATCCACAAAAAGTTTCCCTGTGTTTGGACTCCGTTTGATATTGATTTCCTGCGATGTAAAAAACAAGCAAAAAACTACAACTGGCACTGGGCACTGGGTCAATAGGTTAGTCCCAAAAAATGATATAAAGTTGCTATAAAATGATTGTAAAACATCCAAGAATGATAATAAAACAGCGTGAATACTTCATAAATTATAGATACATCAGAGACGTATCAGCATCCCCAAGCTTAATTCCTACTCGTCCTCGAGTAGGTAAATGATAAAAAAATAATTTTATAAAGTGAAGTGTAAATGCTAGCAAAGTGCACAAGTTTGATCAATGGCAATTTCAATCACTTTTCCTAGCATCATAACATTAATTCTTTCTTATAAAACTTCTCATGTTAAAGTAGCAACCAATCTGCATGTTAAGGTTGAAACAATGAATTCTCTTAAAACTCAACAACCTGTGTTCTCAGTCACCAAGCAATTGTAATTAACCTTATTCAACAGAGTTTAAGTTAGAGCTCCACATACTCAACCATCATATAGTCTTCTATGATTGCTAACACTCACCGCATACACATGAGCAAAACGTTTCAACTGGACACATAGAAAGATAGGGGCTTATAATTTTGCCTCCCAACGTATTCAGCTCAAGGGTGATATCAACAATAATAACTCATGCCACCCATATTCAACTTGACATATGTGCCTAGATCTTTCCTCACCACATGATGCTTGCCAAAGGAGGAAAATAAAACAAAATATAGAGAAAAACTTTGTCTCTTGCATAAAAGTAAAAGATAGGCCCTTCGCAGAGGGAAGCAGAGGTTGCCATGCGCTCATTTGTTTGTATGCTCAACCCCTTAGTGCAAAAGAATGTAACATTATATCGCCCCTTATGATAGCAACATTTATTATGCAGCCTGTCTCTTTTATTCTTTTCTATCACAAGTTCGTACAACGCTCAATTTTCTCTTACACTAAATGATCTAACACTTTTAGAAGAAATTTTCATTGCCTTATAGCACCTATGAAAACTTACTTGAGGGATCTTGCTCAATCCCTAGGTAGGTATTGTGGACTCTTGAAAATAAGATTTGGGTTTAAGGGTTTTTGGATGCACAAGTAGTATCTCTACTTGGTGCGGAATTTTTGGTTAGCAAAGATGGGGGGCAAGCACCACATGTTGAAGGATCTATGACAATATAATTTCTCTGTGAATATGAACAAACATAAACCATTACGTTGTCTTCCTTGTCCAACGTCAAAAATTTTGGCATATAATATTTTGATGGGAGCTCACAATCACAAAAGATTTCCAAGATAGTGTATTTGCATGTGAAAGTTCTCTTGCTTATACTAATTATTCATGAATTGCTTGTATGACCAATATTGTGATTGTCAAGCTTCAAAAGATTTCGCATTCTAAACCCAATGTGAAACTACCACTAGGCATGATATAATTTCAACTTCATGACATTCAATTCATTCAACAATTTACTCATAGGATATATGTGAAGCACAAGAGTAAATGACAAGCTACTCCAAAAAGATATAAGTGAAGATCAAGCGAGTAGTTACGTAAATGGGTAGCTATTTAAGGACTCTCTATTGTTTAGAAGTTTCAGATCTAAGTATTTTATTAAAACAGGAAGCAAAACAAAATGACATTCCAAGAATAGCACACATCATGTGAAGGAGCAAAAACTTAGGCTCAACCGATACTAACCGATAATTGTTGAAAAAGAAAGGTGGGATGCCTACCGGGGCATCCCCAAGCTTAAATGCTTGAGAATTCTTGAAATATTATATTGGGGTGCCTTGGGCATCCCCAAGATTGAGCTTTTGTGTCTCCTTAATTCCTTGTATATCATGGTTTCCCTAAATCTTAAAAACTTCATCCACACAAAACTCAACAAGAACTCGTGAGATGTAGCGACCCGACTCGGTAAGAGTCGAAGTCTCTGTGCTTACCGTGCTAGTCCCTGGATCGACTTGCTAGCACACACAGTACTCGATGAAATAACAGAAATAACACACATCCCTTTATTACATCGATAGTCCAGGAGCAATACATGTATTACAAAATAGGGCATAAAGCCAATAAGCAAATACTACGGAAGCAAAGAAGTAAATGAGTCCAACTCCACGAGCAAGGTTGAGTGTAGAACATCGACCTATGGCACCTTAATCCTCGTCGGATATATCTGCAGCGTGATAAGTTGTAGCCAAATGGGTTAGTACATTGAATGTACTGGCAAGTCACATCATAGTGTAATGAACCTACTTTTACATGCAGTTTGGCTGATGGAAAGCTCTAAGTTTAGTTTTTTGCATAAAGCTAGTTTTTCCCTATTAGAAAATATTGTTATTATACTACTACACATTTGCATAGGATGAGTTGGCAAATCCAACTCCATCCATCCCCAAGTTTCATTTAAAACCCAATTGTTTAATTAAAGGTGAGGAGATCTCCCGACATTTCCACTACTAGATGCTCAAGTTGTCCGTAACCGGGGACACGGCTAATCGATTAGGTTGAAAACTCTGCAGAGGTTGTGCACTTTTCCCCACAAGACTCGACCACCTCCATGATCGGAAGATCGAGACATAGCCTTTCGAAAATGTTCCCCCTTAACCCACGGATAGGCCGGTACACCTACATCATTCTACATCTACTAGCCCATCCCGGAAGGGGGCACACAAATACTCCACTAAGCCAGAGCCCATATTGGCATGTGGCTGCACGCGTAAGCTTCTAGACATGAGAATACGATTGATCTCTTTGAGCCTGAGTGGACGGTCCACTAGTGGTGCACCACCATGGATTTCCCATGTGTGCCCCACTATACTTCGCCACCATTCCCACAAGTTTCCGCCCAGGTAGTTCATTATTTAACTTAGGTCTTATTTACTACATTGTCACTCATCTCTCACAATGATCACTCCCCAATCCACGTCTACTTAGCATAGCAACATAAAGTAAAACGATGGTGACAAAGTTATATGTTTCAGACCTACCTCAATGAACTACTGGGTGAAAAGCAAAGTCATGTGGCACCAGTTTCCTACCATGCAGTCCTACCGCAAAGAACTAAGTGCATAATAAAAACATAGGTAATGAAACATGATCAAGATGCAACTTGCCTTGGTACTGCTGGTTGAATTCTAAAGACTGATAATATTCTGCTTCGCACTCCGGGCAATCTATCGCAAGGAAGATAAACAAACATAAGCAACAATCCAAAGACCAAAAGAACATGCATAGCCAAAAAGTCTCGGAAAAACCAAATGAACATACAACACACTAAGCTACTATAGAACTACTCTAAGTGCAAAACAACATAGTCCTATGGTTCAAGGAGTGATGTGAAGTATAGTGCATACTATGCATACTAGTAAAAATATTAAAGGGCAGAATCTAGTGTGTGAAAATTATTGTGACAAAGGTTCAGGTGATAGGGCTTTGCTACAGTGACAGCATGCAAAAGGAATCAACTTAATCGGAGCTACGGTTTGGGAGATATGGCTATTTGAAGTTTGAATTCGAATCTGAATAAATTCAAATATGAATCTAACAAAAGTTTGCAAAAACTATGCTACTGGATAGATCTAAACAATACGAAGAATTTGCCGCTGGTTTCATCGAGCTTGGATCTACGGTTAAAAAGTTATGGTTAATCTAAGATCAGGGACTAATCTGCTATTTATAGGGACTAAATGGTGAAGAAAAACTACTGCAAACAGGTCCCTAGCCACGTGGCGGCTCCTGGTTGGCCGAGCAGCGTTCGCTGCGGAGGCTATACGGCGAACGGCCGCTAAATAAGAAAAAAACAACGGCGGTGGCTAATTAAAGAAAACCGATGCTCGGTTTAAATAAACCGCACGGTCTAAGGGAACCGCGGTTAACCGCGTACCTCTTGGCAAAATAAAAAAATGAACCTAATCTAATCTGGGCCGTCGGGGATCGATCTAACAGGCGGGAGTGGGGCGGCGGCTTATAGTGGGTGGTGGTGGTGGCCGGCGACGACGAAGACGGCGGCGCGGCGTCGGTGACGGGGGGCAGTGGCTACGGCGGTCCTCGGCGTCGGGGAAGAAGACGGGGAGGTGCAGTGCGGCTTCAGCATCGCGAAGGTGGTGTCGGCGTGCATCGGCGACGTCCGGACGGGGCGGGGCGAAGACGGCGGCCTTCGGAGCTCTGGCGACTCCGGCGTCGACGGTGCGGCGGCTCCGATGGTATCTAGGGGCAAAAAAATGTGTCAAAACAATGCGCGTTGTCGCGGGGATCCAATTGAAGAAGGAAGGAGAGCTAGGGGTGCCACAGACGACGATATGGACGAAGGAGTGGCGTGGCTCCGGCGAGATGCGAACGGTGACGGTGAGCAGTAGAGGCGGCGTGGGAAGAAGCGAGATAGCGAGGATGGAAGAGGGGGTCCTAGCCTTTATATAGGCGAGGGCAGAGGGCTCGGGGGCCGTGGATATGCGTTATCCGCGAGGGCCTCGCCCGGCAGTTGCGGGAGCGCGACGGCGAGCTAATCCGAACGGGGCAAGCGGGAGGTTGGGGGAGATGAGGTGGAGCGGGGCCCACCAGTTAGTGGTGGCGGCGGTAGCAAGCGAGAGGGGTGCGGGCGGTCGACCGGTGCGGAAGGCGTCGGGCGCTGGGCGCTGGCCTTGGGCCAAATGGCCAGCTGGGCCGGCTGGGGCGCTCCTGGGCCGAACCCAGTTTCGGTCCAGGCTGCGTGTTTTTTTAAAAAAAACCGAACACTAAAGTGGCCCTAAATAATTCAAATGAATTAATAAAAACACCACAATAATTTCTAAAATAACTATGCAATATTTAGAGCCTAATGAACATTAACTAGAGCACAGAACATTTTAAAATATTTTCCTAATGCAATTAATGCATTTTTTCAAATAAAAATAAATACCAAAAAAACTCCAAAACTTAAAGTAATATTCAAAATAAAATTTCCCACTCTTTTTTATATTTTGAGGAAGTCATCTTATCCCCTCTCATTTGTTTTTCTCGGGTGGAAAACTATCATTTGAATATTTCAAAAACTCCAAAATGCAAAGAAATAAGATATGCATTGAATGATTCTATTAAGATCCAAATTAACAAAAATTGGGATGTTACAAACCTACCCCCCTTAAGATGAATCTCGTCCTCGAGATTCGGGTTGGCCAGCAAAAAGGTGCGGATGGTCCTGCCTAAGATCTTCCTCTCGTTCCCAAGTGGCTTCCTCCTCGGTATGGTGACTCCACTGAACTTTGCAGAACTTGATGATCTTGGTACGAGTGATTCTCTTTGCAGTCTCAAGAATCTTAATAGGCTTCTCCTCATAAGTCAAATCATTCTCCAACTGAATTGCCTCGAGTGGCACTGTATCTCTCAAAGGAATGTCCGCCATCTCTACATGACACTTCTTCAGTTGGGAAACATGAAACACATCATGAACTCCCGACAAAGCCTCTGGTAATTCCAACTGGTATGCAACCTCTCCTCTGCGTTCCAGAACTTTGTATGGTCCCACAAATCGTGGTGCTAACTTCCCTTTGACTCCAAATCTTTTAATACCTCGAAGTGGAGACACTCGAAGATATGCCCTATCTCCCACTTCATAGATCACTTCCTTGCGTTTAGCATCGGCATAACTTTTCTGCCTTGACTGGGCTATCTTAAGTCTGTCATGAATCAATTTGACCTTCTCCTCAGAATCCCTGATCAAGTCAGGTCCAAACAACTTGCGATCTCCAACTCCATCCCACATCAAAGGTGTCCTGCATTTCCTTCCATACAATGCCTCGAAAGGGGCCATCTACAAACTGGCTTGGTAGCTGTTGTTGTATGAGAACTCTGCCTAGGGTAAGTTATCATCCCAACTAGACCCATAGTCTAGCGCACACGCTCTCAACATGTCCTCTAGAATATGATTGACTCTCTCTGTCTGCCCATCAGTCTGTGGGTGGAAAGCTGTACTGAACTCTAGCCTGGTACCCAAAGTTTTGTGTAACTGTTTCCAAAACTTTGAGGTAAACTGTGTTCCTCTATCCGATACGATGCTCCTTGGAACTCCATGCAGACATACGATCCTGGTCATATATATCTTTGCCAGCTTAGCACTTGTATAGGTGGTCTTTACTGGAATGAAGTGAGCAACCTTGGTCAAACGATCCACTATCACCCAAATGGAATCATAACCTGAACGGGTGCTGGGTAACCCCGTGATAAACTCCATACCAAGTTTATCCCATTTCCAATCAGGTATCGGCAACGGCTGAAGTAATCCTGCTGGTTTCTGATGTTCTGCCTTTACTCTCTGACATACATCACATATTTCCACATACTCGGCAATTTCTCGCTTCATACCAGCCCACCAAAAACTTTCCTTCAAGTCCAAATACATCTTGGTATTGCCTGGGTGTATCGAATATGGTGAGTCGTGAGCCTCCTGAAGAATCAACTTCATGATCTCCGTGTCATTGGGTACACAAATCCGTTGCTCAAACCATATGGTTCCATGTTCATCCTCACGGAATCCTTCTGCTTTCCCTTTGCTCATCATTTCTTTGATCTCAGCAATACCTTGGTCCAACTTCTGGGCTTCTCTGATTCTTACCAACAAGGTGGAATGCACCTCGAGTGCGGCAACATAACCTCTTGGAACTATTTCCAATTGAAGGTCTCTAAGCTCATCACATAACTCCTGAGGTAAACCTCCTGTTGTAAGGGTATTAACATAACTCTTACGGCTCAAGGCATCTGCCACAACGTTGGCTTTTCCTGGATGATAATGTAGACTCATGTCATAATCCTTTATAAGTTCCAACCATCTCCTTTGCCTGATATTCAACTCTTTCTGCATGAAGATATACTTCAAACTCTTGTGATCCGTGTAAACATCAGAACGATTCCCAATAAGATAGTGTCTCCATGTCTTGAGTGCATGCACTACAGCTGCCAACTCCAAATCATGCGTGGCATAGTTCAACTCATGAGGTCGAAGCTGTCGTGAAGCATAAGCTACAACCTTCCCCTCTTGCATAAGAACACCCCCAAGTCCCTGACGTGAAGCATCACAATACACCTGAAAGTCCTTGTGTACGTCAGGCAGGACTAACACTGGGGCTGTAACCAAACGCTTCTTCAACTCTTGAAAGCTAGCTTCACACTCTTTAGTCCAAACGAACTTGGTGTCCTTTTTCAACAATGATGTCATGGGCCTGGCTATCTTGGAGAAATTTTCAATAAATCTCCGGTAATATCCTGCAAGCCCAAGAAAACTACGAATCTCGCCAACTGTGGTGGGTGCATTCCATTCCATGACTGACTCTACCTTGGTAGGGTCCACTGCAATCCCTTCACCTGACACTACATGTCCAAGGAATCCGACTTCCTTCAGCCAAAACTCACACTTGCTGAACTTGGCATAAAGTTGATGTTCTCTGAGCTTCTCCAAAACCAAGCGCAGATGTTCAACATGTTCCTCCTCATTCATGGAGTAAACCAATATGTCATCAATGAATACCACAACAAACTTATCCAGGAACTCCATGAATACTTTGTTCATCATGTTCATAAAATAGGCAGGGGCATTTGTCAAACCAAAGGACATGACTGTGTACTCATAAAGCCCATACCTTGTGGTAAAAGCTATCTTGGGTATATCCTTCTCACGAATCTTCAACTGGTGATAACCCGATCGAAGATCGATCTTGGAGAAAACACTAGCTCCTTCTAGCTGGTCAAACAAGTCATTGATCATCGGTAGGGGATACTTGTTCTTGATGGTCACCTCATTTAAAGAGCGGTAATCCACACACATTCTCAAGGTTCCATCCTTCTTCTCCACTAAAAGTACTGGGGCTCCCCAAGGTGATGAACTCGGGCGAATATACCCTTTCTCTAGTAACTCCTTAATCTGTTTCTTGACTTCCTCCAAATCATTAGCAGGCATTCGATACGGCCTCTTGGAGATAGGCCCTGTGCCTGGCAGCAACTCAATCAAAAACTCAATCTCCCGATCTGGCGGCATACCCGGTAACTCATCCGGAAATACATCGGGATAATCCTTCACCACTGGTACTTCTTCCTGGACAGTTCCCGTAAGAGAGTTCACCTGAGTCCTCTTAGGCTTAAGCTTGGATACGTACTTGATCCTCTTCTTCTCTGGGGTGGTGAGAAAAATCGATCTACTAGCACAATCAATGTTTCCCTCATACTTGGACATCCAATCCATCCCTAGGATTACATCCAACCCTTGCGATTCTAGTATAATCATATCTGTGGGAAAAACATGTCCCCCTATGTTCAAAGGCAATTGGAAACATCCCTGACTAGCCATAGACTCGGCTCCTGGGGAACTCACTAGAATGGGTGCCTTAAGAGCTATGGTAGGAAACTTATGTTTATCCACAAATCCCCTTGATATGAATGAATGCGATGCAATAGTGTCAAAAAGAATGAGTGATGGAAATGAATTAACCAAGAACTTACCAATCACTGCGTCAGGCTGCTCATAAACCTCTTCCACATTGACATGATTCACATGCCCCTTAGTGAAAGGATTGGGCTTCTTGCCTCCAGAATTCCCATTGCCATTTCCATTTCCATTCTGCGCCTCAGGGCACTCATTGGAGTAGTGACCTGTCTTCTTGCACTTGAAGCAGGTGATGTGACTCAGGTCCTTCTTCATCAGTGTGGAATAATTGAAATGCTGCTGATTGCCATTTCCTCCATTACCATTGCCCTGCTTGTGACCATAATGGTTGTGTCCATTCCCTCCATGATGAATGTGTCCCCCATGGTTATGGTGATTCCCTCCAAACTTGCTAGTGCCTGATCCAGAACTCCCTGAGTATGAGCTGTAGCGGGGTTTCTGTTGAACTCCCGAGTTATACTTCCCGTGACCGTACTTCCTCTTACGATTCTCCATCTGCTGGTGCTTGCCTTCAAGAATAATAGCCTTATCAACCAGCTCCTGATAGTCCAAAAATGTTGCCACAGTCAACTGAACTCCCAACTCATCGTTCAGTCCCTCCAGAAACTTCTCCTGCTTGGCTGCATCGGTGGCCACGTCCTCTGGGGCGTAACGGGCCAACTTACTGAACTCATCAACATACTGAGATACCGTGCGTCCTCCCTGGCGCAAGCTGCGGAACTCCTTCTTCTTCAGACTCATGGCTCCAGCTGAAACATGAGCAGTGCGGAACGCCCGCTGGAACTGATCCCAAGTCACATTCTCCATGGGGTATGTGGTGGTGTAGTTCTCCCACCAAGCAGCTGCCGGTCCATCCAGCTGGTGGGCAGCAAACTTCACCTTCTCTGCATCATTGCATCCTGCTGTGGCCAGCTCCCTTCCTATCTTGCGGAGCTAGTCATCTGCGACGATTGGCTCTGTGCTGCTGGAGAACACGGGTGGGTTCAGCCTCAGAAAACGGTTAAGACTGTCAACCGGGGATGGCGGTGGTGGGTTGTTGTTGTTGTTGTTTTGGTTCTGGTTCTGAATGAGCATCTGCATAAGATCATTCTGTTGTTGGATCAATTGTGTAAGCTCCAGCGGAAAGTTGAATCCGGGGTCACGTCTTGGAGGCATCTGATGGGTTTCAGAGTGGATGAGGAGTTAGAATAGAACAAGGCCTAGCGAGTAAAATCACACTAGCCATATGCACATGATAGTAATAAAACTTCAAATCACTCCAATTCAATTTCAAACAAAGAGGTTCACATGAATAATCAAACCTAAGGTCAGCCATGTCACAAGATTTGACAAGGTCTTACAAGTGAAATAAAACTAAACGGATAACGAAATCGAATTTCTAAACTCTCATGGTGGTATAAAATCTAACTCTCATTAGATGAGGACCAGTCAACCATGTCGACATCAGGTTTCCTTGCATCGCTCTCCGTGTCGTCATCTCCGAGCTCATCATTTTGGTCTCTCTCCTGGCTGACATAGGCACCATACGAGTGATCCTCCTGGATGTTTTCTCCCTCATCCAGCTTCTCCTTGGCCTCCTCGAGCTCAAGTTTCAGGTCGTCTATCTTCTCCTGCAGTGCGTCCAGCTCTCCTTTGTGCTCGATGCGAGCATCCTGGAGCTCCTCCTCTAGCTCGGCCTTGCGGGTCATGAGGTTCTTGATGACGACCATGTTGTCGGACAGCTCTAGCTCCATCATACGAATGTGCTCCTCCATGTCCTGGATATGGGATGCTATCGTCTCGTCCTCCAGGGTACGCACCACATCTCCATTTTGGTCGTGGCGTCCGTACATCACGAAGGAGGTCCTCTTGAGGTCTTCGTCATACACCTCCTGAATGCGTCCGAGAGCAATGTGAGCAGCGATACCCCTGCCCAAGCCCCATGTTGCGGTATCCACATGGAAATCAATGGGCTTGGTGCGGTTTCCAAGGATGCGTCCGGGGATATGAGCATCGATCCTCCAATGTGTCTCCTCGGGCAGGGTGGCTGTGAAGGTTCCAGTGAATGTGGGAAGCCCAATCTTCAGGTGCTTCGTGATCTTCACCAGCTGCCTTCCAGAGGGCATGGTCTCATCGGGCTACTCGAACTCAACAAGGGCGGATGACATCTACATTTTGAAAAAGAGAAGAAATTAGTATTGAAGTAGAGAAGGTACGAGACCAAAGGATATATATGGAAAATGAAAACTATAGTTTTTATCCTATGGATTTTCTCCATTTCTATGGGTCGCGTCCTACAGTCAACGTGTGCTCTGATACCATCTTGTAGCGACCCGACTCGGTAAGAGTCGAAGTCTCTGTGCTTACTGTGCTAGTGCCTGGATCGACTTGCTAGCACACACAGTACTCAATGAAATAACATAAATAACACACATCCCTTTATTACATCGATAGTCCAGGAGCAATACATGTATTACAAAATAGGTCATAAAGCCAATAAGAAAATACTGCGGAAGCAAAGAAGTAAATGAGTCCAACTCCACGAGCAAGGTTGAGTGTAGAACATCGACCTATCGCACCTTAATCCTCGTCAGATATATCTGCAACGTGATAAGTTGTAGCCAAATGGGTCAGTACATTGAATGTATTGGCAAGTCACATCATAGTGTAATGAACCTACTTTTACATGCAGTTTGGCTGGTGGAAAGCTCTAAGTTTAGTTTTTTGCATAAAGCTAGTTTTTCCCTATTGGAAAAGATTGTTATTCTACTACTACACATTTGCATAGGTTGAGTTGGCAAATCCAACTCCATCCGTCCCCAAGTTTCATTTAAAACCCAACTGTTTAATTAAAGGTGGGGAGATCTCCCGACATTTCCACTACTAGATGCTCAAGTTGTCCGTAACCGGGACACGGCTAATCGATTAGGTTGAAAACTCTACAGAGGTTGTGCACTTTTCCCCACAAGACTCGACCACCTCCATGATCGGAAGATCGAGACATAGCCTTTCAAAAATGTTCCCCCTTAACCCACGGATAGGCCGGTACACCTACATCATTCTACATCTGCTAGCCCATCCCGGAAGGGGGCACACTAACTACTCCACTAAGCCAGAGCCCATATTGGCATGTGGCTGCACACGTAAGCTTCTAGACATGAGAATACGATTGATCTCTTTGAGCCTGAGCGGATGATCCACTAGTGGTGCACCACCATGGATTTCCCATGCGTGCCCCACTATACTTTGCCACCATTCCCACAAGTTTCCGCCCAGGTAGTTCATTATTTAACTTAGGTCTTATTTACTACATTTTCACTCATCTCTCACAATGATCACTCCCCAATCCACGTCTACTTAGCATAGCAACACAAAGTAAAACGATGGTGACAAAGTTATATGTTTCAGACCTACCTCAATGAACTACTGGGTGAAAAGCAAAGTCATGTGGCACCAGTTTCCTACCATGCAGTCCTACCGCAAAGAACTAAGTGCATAATAAAAACATAGGTAATGAAACATGATCAAGATGCAACTTGCCTTGGTACTGCTGGTTGAATTCTAAAGACTGATAATATTCTGCTTCGCACTCCGGGCAATCTATCGCAAGGAAGATAAACAAACATAAGCAACAATCCAGAGACCAAAAGAACATGCATAGCCAAAAAGTCTAGGAAAAACCAAATGAACATACAACACACTAAGCTACTACAGAACTATTCTAAGTGCAAAACAACATAGTCCTATGGTTCAAGGAGTGATGTGAAGTGTAGTGCATACTATGCATACTAGTAAAAATATTAAAGGGCAGAATCTAGTGTGTGAAAATTATTGTGACAAAGGTTCAGGTGATAGGGCTTTGCTACAGTGACAGCATGCAAAAGGAATCAACTTAATCGGAGCTACGGTTTGGGAGATATGGCTATTTGAAGTTTGAATTCAAATCTGGATAAATTCAAATTTGAATCTAACAAAAGTTTGCAAAAACTATGCTACTGGATAGATCTAAACAATACGAAGAATTTGCCGCTGGTTTCATCGAGTTTGGATCTACGGTTAAAAAGTTATGGTTAATCTAAGATCAGGGACTAATCTACTATTTACAGGGACTAAATGGTGAAGAAAAACTACTACAAACAGGTCCCTGGCCACGTGGCGGCTCCTGGTTGGCCGAGAAGCGTCCGTTGCGGAGGCTATACGGCGAACGGCCGCTAAATAAGAAAAAAAACAACGGCGGTGGCTAATTAAAGAAAACCGACGCTCGGTTTAAATAAACCGCATGGTCTAAGGGAACCGCGGTTAACCGCGTACCTCTTCGCAAAATAAAAAACCGAACCTACTCTAATCTGGGCCGTCGGGGATCGATCTAACAGGCGGGAGTGGGGCGGCGGCTTACAGTGGGTGGTGGTGGTGGCCGGCGACGACGAAGACAGCGGCGCGGCGTCGGTGACGGGAGGACGGTGGCTACGGCGGTCCTCGGCGTCGGGGAAGAAGATGGGGAGGTGCGGCATGGCTTGAGTGTCGCGAAGGTGGTGTCGGCGTGCGTCGGCAACGTCCGGACGGGGCGGGGCGAAGACAGCGGCCTTCGGAGCTCCGGCGACTCCGGCGTCGACGGTGCGGCGGCTCCGACGGTACCTAGGGGCAAAAAAATGTGTCAAAACGATGCGCGTTGTCGCGGTGATCCAATTGATAAAGGAAGGAGAGCTAGGGGGTGCCACAGACGACGAAATGGACGACGGAGTGGCGCGGCTCCGGCGAGATGCGAACGGCGACGGCGAGCAGTATAGGCGGCGTGGGAAGAAGCGAGATAGCGAGGATGGAAGAGGGGGTCCTAGCCTTTTTATAGGCGAGGGCAGAGGGCTCGGGGGCCACGGATATGCGTTATCCGCGAGGGCCTCGCCCGGCGGTTGTGGGAGCGCGGCGGCGAGCTCATCCGAGCAGGGCAAGCGGGAGGTTGGGGGAGATGAGGTGGAGCGGGGCCCACCAGTCAGTGGTGGCGGCGGTAGCGAGCGAGAGGGGTGCGGGCGGTCGACCGGTGCGGAAGGCGTCGGGCGCTGGGCGCTGGCCTTGGGCCAAATGGCCAGCTGGGCCGGTTGGGGCGCTCCTGGGCCGAACCCAGTTTCGGTCCAGGCTGCGTGTTTTTTTAAAAAAAAACCGAACACTAAAGTGGACCTAAATAATTCAAATGAATTAATAAAAACACCACAATAATTTCTAAAATAACTATGCAATATTTAGAGCCTAATGAACATTAACTAAAGCATAGAACATTTTAGAATATTTTCCTAATGCAATTAATGCATTTTTTCAAATAAAAATAAATACCAAAAAAACTCCAAAACTTAAAGTAATATTCAAAATAAAATTTCCCACTCTTTTTTATATTTTGAGGAAGTCATCTTATCCCCTCTCATTTGTTTTTCTCGGGTGGAAAACTATCATTTGAATATTTCAAAAACTCCAAAATGCAAAGAAATAAGATATGCATTGAATGATTCTATTAACATCCAAATTAATAAAAATTGGGATGTTACATGAGATAAGTTAATATAAATCATTGCAACACATTATCATTCTCTACTGTAGCAAATCACTAAAATTATAATTTAACATTGCATACTACATGCCTCTACATATTTAATAGTCCTATCCTCAAATAGAATCATTAAACAAGCAAACATATGCAAACAATGCAACCATAACAGCAATCTGCCAAAATAGTACAGTCTGTAAAGAATGCAAGAGTATCAATACTTCTTGAATTCCAAAAATTATGAAAATTTAACACACTGTAGAAAATTTATCAGATCTTAATATGCAAAAAGTTTCAGCATTTTATCACATTCTGACTTTTCTAGGAAATTTTTGCAACAGCGGTAAACTTTCTATTTTGAAACAGCAACATATAGACTTGCAAAATAAGCATGGTGAAGGCTATCCTTGACATTTTTATTGAAAAGAAAGATGCAGAACATTATTCTAAATAAAAGCAAGCAACTCCTAACAAAATAAAATGACGCTCCAAGTAAAACTCATATCATGTGACGAATGAAAACATAGCTCCAAGTGAGGTTACCGATGATGTTGGAGATGAAAGAGGGGATGCCTTCCGGGGCATCCTCAAGCTTAGTTGCTCGGATCTTCCTTGAATATTTCCTTGGGGTGACTTGGGAATCCCGAAGCTTAGGTTCTTATCACTCCTTACTCCCCTCATATCGATATCTCACCCAAAACTTCAAAACTTCAATCACACAAAACTTAACGGAACTTCGTGAGATAGGTTAGTACGATAAAGAGCAAACCATTTCACTTTGGTACTGTCAAAGACAAGATTCATAATTTCTCACACAATTCCTACTATATCATATCATTTCAACAATTTATATTGAGCAATATAAGCCATAGAAACTAGAAAATAAGCAAACTATGCATTGAAAACAGAATCTGTCAAAAACAGAACAGTGTAGTAATCTGTACTCCAACCATACTTCTGCTACCCAAAAATTCTTAAAAATTATGAAATCCTGGGAAATTTTTTATTAATCTTCTGCAAAAAGAATCATCATTTTGTCACGCTTCTGTTAAAAATGAGAATTATTTTCCTGAGCGCAAAAGTTTCTGTTTTTCAGTAAGATCAAATCAACTATCACCATAGACCATCCCAAAGGTCTTACTTGGCACTTTATTGAAATAAAAGCTTAAAAACGTGATTACTATAGTATCCTGATCATGTGAACACACAAAAACAGTAGGGGTAAATGTTGGGTTGTCTCCCAACGAGCACTTTTCTTTAATGGCTTTTTAGCTAGGCATGATGATTTCAATGATGCTCATATGAAAGATAAGAATTGGAACATAACGGGAGCATCATGAAGCATATGACTAGAACATTTAAGCCTAAACCACTTCCTATGCATAGGGATTTTGTGAGCAAACAACTTATGGGAACAATAATCAACTAGCATAGGAAGGCAAAACAAGCATAACTTCAAGATTTTCAACACATAGAGAGGAAACTTGGTATTATTGAAATATGTAAAAGCATATATTCCTCTCTCATAATAATTTTCAGTAGCACCATGAATGAATTCAACAATATAACCATCACATAAATCATTATTTTCATGATGCACAAGCATATAAATTTTACTACTCACCACATAAGCAAAATTCTTCTTATTCATAGTAGTGGGAGCAAACTCAACAAAATAACTACCACGTGATACTTGATTGGGGTAATCCAATTGAAAATTGAAATCATGATGACAAGTTTCATGGTTATCATTATTCTTTATAGCATACATGCATGTCATCACAATAGTCGTCATAGATAGAAACATTGTTCTCATAATCAATTGGAACCTCTTCTGAAATAGTGGAATCGTCATTAAATAAAGTCATGACCTCTCCAAATCCACTTTCATCAACATAACCATCATAAATAGGAGGCATGCTATAATCATAATAAATTTTCACATCAAAACTTGGGGGACTAAAAATATCATCTTCATCAAACATAGCATCCCCAAGCTTGTGGCTTTGCATATCATTAGCATCATGAATATTCAAAGAATTCATACCAACAACATTGCAATCATGCTCATCATTCAAAGATTTTATGCCAAACATTTTATTAACTTAGTCTTCTAACACTTGAGCACAATTTTCGTTTCCATCATTTTCACGAAAGACATTATAAAGATGAATAATATGATGCAACCTCAATTCCATTTTTTGTAGTTTTCTTTTATGAACCAAACTAGTGATAAAATAAGAAACTAAAAGATTCAATTACAAGATCTAAATATATACCTTCAAGCACTCACCTCCCCGGCAATGGCGCCATAAAAGAGGTTGATGTCTACTACGCAACTTTATTCTTGTAGACTCATGTTGGGCCTCCAAGCGCAGAGTTTTGTAGGACAGTAGCAATTTTCCCTCAAGTGGATGATCTAAGGTTTATCAATCTGTGGGAGGTGTAGGATGAAGATGATCTCTCTCAAACAACCCTGCAACCAAATAATAAAGAGTCTCTTGTGTCCCCAACACACCAAATACAATGGTAATTTGTATAGGTGCACTAGTTCGGCGAAGAGATGGTGATACAAGTGTAATATGGATAGTACATATTGGTTTTTGTAGTAGGAACAATAAAAAACAGCAAGGTAGCAATTGATAAACGGAGCACAAACGATATTGCAATGCTTGAAAATGAGGCCTAGGGTCCGTACTTCCGCTAGTGCAATCTCTCAACAATGCTAATATAATTGGATCATATAACCATCCCTCAACGTGCAACGAAGAATCACTCCAAAGTTCCTATCTAGCAGAGAACATATGAACAAATCGTTTGTAGTGTACGAAACCACCTCGGAGCTATTCTTTCCGACCGATCTATCCAAGAGTTCATACTAAAATAGCACCAAATAATTTCAGATTCATAATACCCAATCCAACACAAAGAACCTCAAAGAGTTCCCCACGATTTCTACCAGAGAAACAAAAGACGAGAACGTGCATCAACCCCTATGCATAGATTACCCCAATGATACTGCAGGAATCCACGAGTTTGAGTGCCAAAACACATATCAAGTGAATCAATATCATACCCCATTGTCACCATGAGTATTCATTTGCAAGACATATATCAAGTGCTCTCAAATCCATAAAAGTATTCAATCCGATAAAATGAAATTTCAAAGGGAAAACTCAATCCATCACAACAAGATAGAGAGGGGAAAACACCATATGATCCGACTATATTAACAAAGCCCGCGATACATCAAGATCATGACATCTCA
>NC_053023.1:14405783-14500848 GCF_003073215.2 Triticum urartu
CGGACGTCACGAGGAGTTCCGGAATGGTCCGGAGGTAAAGATTTATATATGGGAAGTCTTGTTTTGGTCACCGGAAAAGTTTCACGCATTATCGGTATTGTACCGGGTGTGCCGAAAGGGGTCCGAGGGTCCACCAAGGGGTCCACCTGCCCCGGGGGGCCACATGGGCTGTAGGGGTGTGCGCCTTGGCCTATATGGGCCAAGGGCATCAGCCCCAAGAGGCCCATGCGCCAAGAGATAAGGGAAAGGAAGAGTCCTAAAGGGGGAAGGCACCTCCTAGGTGCCTTGGGGAGGATGGACTCCTCCCTGGCCGCACCCTTCCTTGGAGGAAGGGCCAAGGCTGCGCCCCCCCTCTCCCTTGGCCCTATATATAGTGGGGGGAAGGGAGGGCAGCCGCACCTAAGCCCTGGCGCCTCCCTCTCCCTCCCGTGACACATCTCCCTCCTCCCGTAGCGCTTGGCGAAGCCTTGTTGGAATCCCGCTACTTCCACCACCACGCCGTCGTGCTGCTGGATCTCCATCAACCTCTCCTCCCCCTTGCTGGATCAAGAAGGAGGAGAGGTCGCTGCTCCGTACGTGTGTTGAACGCGGAGGTGCCGTCCGTTCGGCGCTAGGATCATCGGTGATTTGGATCATGACGAGTACGACTCCATCAACCCCGTTCTTTGAACGCTTCCGCTCGCGATCTACAAAGGTATGTAGATGGATCCGATCACTCGTTGCCAGATGAACTCATAGATGGATCTTGGTGAAACCGTAGGAAATTTTTTGTTTTCTGCAACGTTCCCCAACATTTTCCACCCCTGGTCCGATCGACCCTTTGTTGTTTATGGAGGTCACCACGCCCAGCAAGTGTTTGACCGAATGTCATAACCAAATTTATTACTCCCTCTGATCCATATTACTTCTCGCTCAAATGGATGTATTTAGCAGTGAGAAAAGTCTAGATATATCCGTTTCAATGACAAGTCATATGGATTGGAGGGACTAACATTTTTCATGTTTTCTATGAAGCAAAAGGATGGATTCGGACGTGGAGTACTTCTATGATAAGTTCATTGCTACGTCCTCGACAAATGAGGACGAATATGAGGATGAAACGACAATGATGCATGCAGTTATTGAAAAATCCAAGCATGTGTAGGAGCATGTTCTCAGTTTCAAGAGATCAACAACGGGACATCCAGTGATGAAACAGAATACGAACGGGTCATATGAGGTCGATGGATAAATACTTTGCCCCCACGCGCTATTCCGGTCCTATTTTTGTCGTCGATCCCGGATGAGGCAAACTCTGTTTGATTACCTCTACAATGGTGTCCCGGCCTATGATGACTACTTCGTCTCACAGAAGAATGTCGTTGGAACATTGGATTCTCTAGTTGCCATAAGTGCACAACTACATTAGATGCTTGACTATGGCATGGCCACATAGTTCGACGAGTACTTTCGGATGTACGAAAGCACATGTCTCGAAGTCATGTGGTCAAGGTGTCTGGACCGAAGTACTTGACAGAACCAACCGTCTATGACACCACATGGCTCATGGCATTGTCGGAAGCAAGAGGGTGACCATGTGTGCTCAGATCCTTGGATTGCATGCACTGACAAAGAAAAAATTGCCCATATGCTCCACAAAGGCAATATCTGGGTCATTATAAGAAGACCATCATCATTTTGAAGTAGTTGCATCACAAGACCTCTGGATTTATTACTCTTTCTTTTGGATGTCTGGGTCTCACAATGACATCAACATGTTGGAAGCGTCTCCATTTTTTGCAAGGTTGTGTGCGGGAAATGATCTTCTCTGTGCGACTATACCATCAATGGTCATGACTACAACATGGGCTATTATCTTTGCGATGATATCTATCCTTAGTGGGCGATCTTCATCGGTACTATCTTTGATCCAAGTGGTGAGAAAAGATCTCACTTTATCCGAAAACAAGGAGCTAGAAAGAATGTGGAGATGACATTTCGAGTGCAATAAAACCGTTTTGTAGTCATTCAAGGACATAAAGAAATATGGGATCTAAAGATATTGTGGGAGGTAATGACAATTTGTGTGATCATCAACACATGATTTCGCAGGATAAGGGTGAGAGAGTTCGCACGGTATGAAATTTGAGCATAGAGTGACAGAGTTTGTCGGCTCTAACATGTGGCCTGCGGACCAACCACTACACCCCTGAAGCAGCTGCTCCGAAAGGGAGCAGATTCAGGTTCTGAGGAGCAACAGTGACAACGGCGCGGGCGAGACACTCGAGTGTCATTGAGATACAGCGGGCGGACACTAGCAATCAGACATGCGATCGCCGTCGGCGCTGCCATGTTTGCCGGGGCGAGTAGAAGCTGTGAAGCCGACTGATGCACGTCAGAATCTTTGTCGATGTTATGCATGTTTTTTTTGAGAATCACCGGATGAGGAGTCTCTCCGTCTGAATATATTGCTCAAAGTGGCCATAATGCTAGGAGAGTGATCCAGTTGATAAGAAAAACCGGATCGAAAACCTTAACAAATTGACCCCTTTTATAAAGAAAACCGAGTCGAAAACCAAACAAGTAACAAGTGTTACAAGGAAAGGAGAGGAACAGGACGCCCAACATAGGGCAAGACATAGCTAGCATACTAACAGGACCAGGTAGATGAGGGGTGCGTCGAGGGATCACAATACCAAGACTCTACAAACAGCCTAACACATCGAACCGGCGTGCGTATCAAACCCCACAGCACAACAGAGGAGCATCCACAATCAACGAGTGCCAAAGCTTAACACGAACCTTGTGCCAAAGCTTAACACGAACCTCGACTGAGCGCTCTGCCACGGAAGTTCAAGACGATTAGCAAGTCGGGAGGCGTTATTGCGTCGTCATTGAGCAAAGGTGAACCAAGATGAGACCAAGAGCCCGAGGCTCGCCTCAACAGAACAGGGTCATGAGCATGCATAGTAGCAGATCGGAGACACACGTAGGACAGCCGAAGAGAAACACCTTAAGAAGAACACACCACCCTCGGTCCTGAGCAGGCCCCACCACCACCACCAAACGCACCACTCACAACGACACACATCAACAGAAGCTGTTGTTTGGGTCTCCAAGACGACGCCTCCAAGAAGGTAGTGTTGTCGAGCACACAACACCATCATCCGATCCGGCAAGCCCGATCTTGGGTTTCTACCCGGAGACCACAAACAAAGAACTGTAGGTGCTGTAGCTCCACAACGTCCGTAGATGCCGCTGCCGCCGACATCAGCAGAGCCGATGCAGGGTTCTCACCCGGAGTTTGAGCACATCCCTACAGCAAGACGATAGCCGACCACCACCGCCGTCGAACTCTCCAACGATGAAGAAGCACGACGAACCGCCTCAGCCAGCCGCACTTCGCGGAGACCACCAATGGACAAAATCAACACTAGACGCCAGATCCATCAATGGTCGGCCGGACGCAGAGCCACCGTGCCCCACCAAGCACCATGCCGGCAAGGAGTAGAGGGGCACTGCCCGAGGCCAAGAACCACCATGGTTTCAGGCTACAGCCATACATCAGGCACGCCGACGCGCCCCACACACGCCACCGCACACCTGCCGGAGGCCAGATCCGAAGCGCCCACAGTGCAACTGAAGCCGGGGGGATTGAACCTTGCTGTTGCCGCACCTTCCACGAAGAGCCGCAACCGGTGTGACGCACACCACCAGACCATAATCACCAGGCGAGCAGCATGGACTGCCACCCCGAAGCTCTGGATCCAGCCGCAAGAAGATGCCACCACCAGATCCACCCGAAGCTGCCACACGAGCTCCACCTCCAGATCCGCCCGATGCAGCCACCACCAGGACCAAACGGAGAGGCCTGCCAAACAGCCGCACGAGCGCCATCCCGCTGAAGATCGCCGACGAGGTCGTCGGGGTACTCCAGCCGCCGGTCCGCCGCAGTCATGACGCAAGACCCTGCCGAGGCCGAGCCCGGCACCACCACCCGTGCCCCACAGCAACAAGCACCGGCAACCCCTCACGCGCAGAAGCTTGAAAGCCCGCCGAGCCGGACCGCCGCATGCACACCAATGCGGATCCATGCGCAACAGTGTCAACACCAACTCCCCCGCGACCGAAGGCGCGGCAGACGCCAGATCCGGGCCGAGAAGCCCCGGATCCGCACCGGACGGCGCCAGTCGACGCGCCAACACCAGCCATGCATGTCGTACACCTCCTGAGATTTCGTTATCTGCTCCGCCTCTCCGGATTAGTTTTCAACTGCTGAAAAGCACGGTCGCAGTCACAGCCGGCCTAGCGCGCCAACATGGCAACGCCCAAGCGAATGACCCACGCGCCCACTAAGAGCATCTCCAGCCGTTCGGCCCCCTAGGACGCATAAAAATCGCCCCCTGGGGGCGAGCCGGCGATGTAATCGGCACTGGGGGCGGTTTCGCGCCCAGTCGTCGCCCCAGCTCGCCCCCAGGCACTGAAATTGGCCCACTTTTCAGCCCCATTTCGGCGAATAAAGGGCCCATATGGGCGACAATAGGCCCATATTCGGCGTTCAATTATGCACATAATTTTTTTATCACATATTTCATCACAGAAATATCAAATACTTCAACAAAATAGTACAACAACAAATAGTTCAATACAAATTATATAGTTCAACAAATAAAAACTCATATTTCATCACACGTCGCGCCCGGCGTCGCCCTTGAGCCTCCATAGATGCTCTATCAGATCTTGCTGCAGTTGATGATGCACCTGTGGCTCTCGGATCTCCTGGCGCATACTGAGATAGGAAGTCCAGGTTGCCGGTAGCTGGTGATCAACTTCGGCTAGAGGACCCTGCCTGTAGTATGGTTCAGATCGCCGAACACCTTGCGTCCGGTGGGCGTGTCCCCGCCGCTAAACTGCCCCTCCGCGGCCGGAAACGGCGGCCGGAAACGCCCAGCTGCTGTTGGAGGGGCTGCCGCGGCGAAGCTCTGCTATTTTTCCGGCATGGAATGGCTATCTAGTGGTGAAAGGCGGCGGGCGGCGCCGGGATAAAGCTACTGGCGGCCGAGGGCGCGGGGGGTGGGAGGCGAGTCGGGGAAGAAAATCTTGACTTTTTCCCTGACGGCGTGGGCCAGCCGTGCTTTTCCCTTGCGCCGGAGCCCCCAACTGCCCCCCAATGCGCCGGATTCGGCCTGTGACCGCCGACCGGAAAAAAGGCCCGAGCCGGCGTTTTTCGACGTCCTGGGGGCACGACTGGGTTGTTTTTTCGACGCCGGCGCAGCAAAAACGTTTGGAAAGGGCCTGTTGGGGGTGCGGCTGGAGATGCTCTAACTATGAATCGTTATCAGTACTCGGTCACATAATACCACGTACGTGTTTCGCAAGAAATAAACATTATACCACGTGCGTAGTAATAATATAGGAGTAATTTGTTGGGGACGCTGAACGAATAACGATGGCGTGGTACTTTCCTGCTAAATACTTAATACTTGAGTATCTTCAACACTAACACGTAAATATACTCCGGCATCCGTCCGTGAACAAGACGGCAGTTCGCGGACATGGAAGTTGGCCATTCAATGCTAGTATGTATATGTTCGCTAGTAAAGTGCAATTTAAAATTAAAATAAAAGTTTGATCCATAGCGCGTGCCGAATCACAACACCGTCAGATCACATGTCCGATCACATCCAAAAACGCGACAAGTATGCTTAAGTTTTACATGCCCGATGACAAAAGAATATCCATCCGGCAGTCCGTGCAAAAAAAGAGATTTTTTGCCCTGCCAGACCGGCAATCCTAGCCTCCTCCACGCTCAAGGTGTCGTCGCCGCCGCATATGCAGCCTCCGCCTCCGTCTCCTCCTCCTCCTTGTCTGCCGCCTCCAACTCATCTTTCTGCCGCTGCAACATCTTGTAGCGAAGGGCTTGCACGATCATTTTTTGCATCGGCATCCAAAGACTCCACCTTCAAGGACAACATCTTGGCGTCCTCTGCATTGGCCATGATCTTCACCTTCTTTTCTTCGAGCATCACCTTCTTCTCGTCGAGCATGGCCTTCTTCTTTTCGATCAAGGCCCTCTTCTCCTCGAGTGCCAGCTTCTTCTCGGTCGCCTCCATCAACAGTTTGAGCCTCTCTATCTTTTTTCTCCTTGATGTCAGACCGCTTGACATATGCATCCTCCTTCTTCGAAAAGATGTCCTCAAACTTCTTTGTCAACTTGGCAGCCACACCTTGTCGCTCTCCCCTCTCCTTCTCCCACTTCTTTCCCCAGAATCATCTTCTAATCTTCTTGGGCGGTTCTTTTATTGGGTTCGGTTGGATCCCCGGTGAAGGAAATATGCCCTAGAGGCAATAATAAAGTTGTTATTTATATTTCCTTATATCATGATAAATGTTTATTATTCATGCTAGAATTGTATTAACCGGAAACTTAGTACATGTGTGAATACATAGACAAACAGAGTGTCCCTAGTATGCCGCTACTTGGCTAGTTCGTTAATAAAAGATGGTTAAGTTTCCTGACTATAGACATGTGTTGTCATTTGATGAACGAGATCACATCATTAGAGAATGATGTGATGGACAAGACCCATCCGTTAGCTTAGCACTATGATCGTTTAGTTTATTGCTATTGCTTTCTTCATTACTTATACATGTTCCTATGACTATGAGATTATGCAACTCCCGAATACCGGAGGAACACTTAGTATGCTATCAAACGTCACAACGTAACTGAGTGGTTATAAAGATGCTCTACAGGTGTCTCCAATGGTGTTTGTTGAGCTGGCATAGATTGAGATTAGGATTTGTCACTCCGATTGTCGGAGAGGTATCTCTGGGCCCTCTCTGTAATGCACATCACTATAAGCCTTGCAAGCAATGTGACTAATGAGTTAGTTACGGGATGACCCATTACGAAACGAGTAAAGAGACTTGCCGGTAATGAGATTGAACTAGGTATGATGATACCGACGATCGAACCTCGGGCAAGTAACATACCGATGATAAAGGGAACAACGTATGTTGTTATGCGGTTTGACCGATAAAGATCTTCGTAGAATATGTAGGATCCAATATGAGTATCCAAGTTCCGCTATTTGTTATTGACCGGAGATATGTCTCGGTCATGTCTACATAGTTCTTGAACCCGTAAGGTCCGCACGCTTAACGTTCGATGACGATTTGTATTATGAGTTATGTGATTTGATGACCGAAGATTGTTTGTAGTCCCGGATGAGATCACGGACATGACGAGGAGTCTCGAAATGGTCAAGAAATAAATATCGATATATTGGAAGGCTATGTTTGGACACCAGAATGGTTCCGGATGAGTTCAGGCATTTTCCGGAGTACCGAGAGGTTACCAGAACCCCTCGGGGAGTCATGGGCCTTAATGGGCCCTAGTGGAGAAAGAGGGCAGCAGGCAAGTGGTGGGGCGCATGCCCCCTAGGCCCAAACCGAATTGGTTTAGGGTCTGGGGGGTCGGCCCCCCTTTCCTTCTCCTCTCCTACTCCTTCCTCCTCCTAGTAGGAATAGGAAGGGGGGGGGGCAAACCTACTTGGAGTAGGATTGCCCCCCTTGGACGCACCTCCTCCTAGGCCGGCCCTATCCTCCTCCCCTCCTTTATATACGGGGGAGGGGGCACCCCATAGACACACAAGTTTATCTCTTAGCCATGTGCGGTGCCCCCTCCACAGATTTCCACCTCGGTCATATTGTTGTAGTGCTTAGGCGAAGCCCTCCGTCGTTAACTTCATCATCACCGTCAACACGCCGTCGTGCTGATGAAACCCTCCCTTGGCCTCAGCTAGATCTAGAGTTCGAGGGACGTCACCGAGCTGAACGTGTGCAGATAGCGGAGGTGCCGTGCGTTCGGTACTTGATCGATTGGATCGCGAAGACATTCGACTACATCAACCGCGTTACTAAACGCTTCCGCTTTCGGTCTATGAGTGTACGTAGACACACTCTGCCCTCTTGTTGCTATGCATCTCCTAGATAGATCTTGCGTGATCGTAGGATTTTTTTTTGAAATACTGCGTTCCCCAACAGTGGCATCAGAGCCAGGTCTATGCGTAGATGTTATATGCACGAGTAGAACACAAAGGAGTTGTGGGTGTGGGTATATACATATTGCTTGCCGTCACTAGTTGTTTCTTGATTCGACGGTATTGTTAGATGAAGCGCCCCGGACCGACATTACATGACCGCGTTCATGAGACTGGTTCTACCGACGTGCTTTGCACATAGGTGGCTGGCGTGTGTCAGTTTCTCCAACTTTAGTTGAATCGGATTCAATGAACAGGGTTCTTTCTGAAGATCAAAAAGCAATCACTATACTGCGTTGTGGTTTTTGATGCGTAGGTAAGAACGGTTCTTGCTAAGCCCATAGCAGCCACGTAAAACTTACAACACCAAAGTAGAGGACATCTAACTTGTTTTTGCAGGGCATGTTGTGATGTGATATGGTCAAGACGTGATTATATAAATTGTTGTATGAGATGATCATGTTTTGTAACATAGTTATCGGCAACTGGCAGGAGCCATATGGTTGTCGCTTTATTGTATGAAATGCAATTGCCATGTAATTGCTTTACTTTATCACTAAGCGGTAGATATAGTCGTAAAAGCAATAGTTGGTGAGACGACAACGATGCTATGATGGAGATCAAGGTGTCAAGCCGGTGACGATGGTGATCATGACGATGCTTTGGGGATGGAGATCAAAGGCACAAGATGATGATTGATGACCCACAAGTATTGGGGATCTATCGTAGTCCTTTCGATGAGTAAGAGTGTCGAACCCAACGAGGAGCAGAATGAAATGACAAGCAGTTTTCAGTAAAGTATTCTCTGCAAGCACTGAAATTATCGGTAACAGATAGTTTTGTGATAAGGTAATTCGTAACGGGTAACAAGTAACAAACGTAAACAAGGTGCAGCAAGGTGCCCCAATCCTTTTTGTAGCAAAGGACAAGCCTGGACAAACTCTTATATAAAGGGAAGCGCTCCCGAGGACACATGGGAATTATGGTCAATCTAGTTTTCATCATGCTCATATGATTCGCGTTCGTTACTTTGATAATTTGATATGTGGGTGGACCGGTGCTTGGGTACTTCCCTTCCTTGGACAAGCATCCCACTTATTATTAACCCCCCTTACAAGCATCCACAACTACGAAAGAAGAATTAAGATAAACCTAACCATAGCATGAAACATATGGATCCAAATCAGCCCCTTACGAAGCAACGCATAAACTAGGGTTTAAGCTTCTGTCACTCTAGCAACCCATCATCTACTTATTACTTCCCAATGCCTTCCCCTAGGCCCAAACAATGGTGAAGTGTCATGTAGTCGACGTTCACATAACACCACTAGAGGAAAGATAACATACATCTCATCAAAATATTGAACGAATACCAAATTCACATGACTACTTATAGAAAGACTTCTCTCATGTCCTCAGGAACAAACGTAACTACTCACAAATCATATTCATGTTCATAATCAGAGGGGTATTAATATGCATAAAGGATCTAAACATATAATCTTCCACCGAATAAACCAACTAGCATCAACTACAAGGAGTAATCAACACTACTAGCAACCCACAGGTACCAATCTGAGGTTTTGAGACAAAGATCGAATACAAGAGATGAACTAGAGTTTGAGAGGAGATGGTGCTGGTGAAGATGTTGATGGAGATTGACCCCTCCCGGTGAGAGGATCGATGGTGATGACGATGATGACGATTTCCCCCTCCCGGAGGGATGTTTCCCCGGCAGAACAGCTCCGCCGGAGCTCTAGATTGGTTCCACCAAGGTTCCGCCTCGAGACGGCGGTGCTTCGTCCCGAAAGCTTCCTTGTTATTTTTTCCAGGGCAAAAGACAGCATATACCAGAAGATGGCCATCGGGGGCCTGCCAAGTGGCCCACGAGGCAGGGAGCGCGCCCCCACCCTCGTGAACGGTGGCTGGCTCCCCTCTGGTGCTTTCTTACCCAATATTTTTAATATATTCCAAAACTGACTTTCGTGGAGTTTCAGGACTTTTGGAGTTGTGCAAAATAGGTCTCTAATACTTGCTCCTTTTCCATCCCAGAATTCCAGCTACCGACATTCTCCCTCTTCATGTAAACCTTGTAAAATAAGATAGAAAAGGCATAAGTATTGTGACATAATGTGTAATAACAGCCCATAATGCAATAAATATCGATATAAAAGCATGATGCAAAATGGACATATCAACTCCCCCAAGCTTAGACCTCGCTTGTCCTCAAGCAGAAGCCGATATCGAAAAATATGCCCTCATGTTTAGAGATAGAGGTGTCGATAAAATAAAATATGGACATGAGGGCATCATGATAATTCTTAGAACAACAACATATGTATATATATTGTCATATGATTTCTTATGCTAAGGTAACAATCTATTCACAATGTAAAGTATGAATCAGAAACTGCATTGAAAGCTAGCAAACTATAATCTCGGTCATTGAAGCAATTGCAATTTATCATAACATCAGAAAGAGTTAATATAAGAGCTTTTAAGCTAGTCCACATACTCAACTATCATTTAGTCTTTCACAATCGTTAACACTCACGCAATACTTATGGGTATGAAGTTTTAATCAGACACACAGAAAGATAGGGGCTTATAGTTTTGCATCCCAACCTTTTACCTCAAGGGTAATGTCAACAATAATAGTTTATGAAAACCCACATCCAATTAGCTATATATATATCAGGATCTTTTCAACATATCATGCTTGCCAAAGGATAAAATGTAAAAAGGAAAGGTGAAGATCACCATGACTCTTGTATACGGTATAGGACAAATTAAAAGATAGGCCCTTCGCAGAGGGAAGCAGAGGTTGTCATGTGCTTTTATGGTTGGATGCACAAAATTTTAATGCAAAAGAACGTCACTTTATATTGCCACTTGTGATAGGGACCTTCATTATGCAGTTCGTCGCTTTTATTTCTTCCATATCACAAGATTGTATAAAGATTATTTTCTCCACACTAATAGATCATACATATTTAGAGAGCAATTTTTATTGCTTGCAACAATGACAACGTACTTGAAGGATCTTGTTGGGGATATAGCTATTAGTTATGACCTGCCCAGGAGGGGCCGGGTCAGCCCCAATGGCGGGTTACAAAGGAAGCCCAGTAAACATTAAGATGATAGTTTATCAAATCTTATAGAAGGACTAAAAGGCATAGAGGCGGCTCAAGGCCCAATATTATAAACTGCCGTATGTAAGGAAAGACTTGTAAAGAAAGGCATGTAAAAGAAGTCACCGAGCCGGACACGATTTATGAGCCGGCCGGGACTCTGTAGGCCACCAGGCGTCAACCCGTGTATATAAGGTGACGACCCGGTGGCGTCTTAGGGCAAGAAACAAGAGATGATAACCAAGCCAGCAAGTTAGCCTCTTGGTGATCGAAACCCCAGCAATACCAAACACAACTAGACATAGGCTTTTACCTTCATCGTAAGGGGCCGAACTAGTATAAAACCTCTCGTGTCCTTTGTCCCGATTAACCCCTTTAAGCTTCCTAGTTGTGATGGCCCTATGACTAAGTCCTTCCACTAGGACATCTGCCGTGACAATTCCATGACAGTTGGCGCCCACCGTGGGGCCAGCACACGGTGGATTTGAGTTCTTGAAGGGCAACTTCGAAGGGCTCAAGGGATACGCCATGGGCCGGATGACCAAGAGTCGTCGCGGCAAGCTCTACATCGACGACGAAGGCTGGGGCCCTGAGGCCGGCTCAATTGAGTAAGGGTACCGGGTCCCCTTCGGCGGAATTCATGTCTTCATCGGCCGGATTGGCGAGTCAGGCCCTGAGCCGGACATCCACACCAACCTCGTCGAGACGGCTCAGCGTGCGAGGACCACCGGTGTTCAATCTGTCGTGAAGCATGCTTTCGTAGGCTGCATCCACGGCGGTGAATACTCTGAAGGATCAGTGGATGGCGGTGAGACGGCCGTCTGTTCTGACACTGCATCATCGACGGGCGAGACGAACTCTTTGTATCAGCTGCAAGACGGCATGCTCGGGGGCTGTTCCGATGGCAGCAGTATTCCGGACCCCCTTGAGCCGCCAAATTGGGCCGGAGTCTTCATGGCAGGAACACAACCCAGGCAGAACTCCACAGCAGTAGTGGCAACAACTACCGGATCGGCCGCAGCCGGGTCAGGAGACCCTGCGCGCCCCCGGCTCATATTCTAATGGACCTCATGGATAAACTGACGACTCTGTTGACTGCCGTGGTAGAGCCGGTGGATAAAGCCCGTCATGACGCAGAGGTGGAACGCGTACGTGAGAAGATGATACAAGCTAAGGAAAATCTAGTCGCAGAGGAGGTCAGGATGGCAGCGGAGCGGGCAGCTTTGGACGTTCGTGCTCAACAGCTCCAAGCAGAGACTTTACGGCTCTCGTTGGATCTGAACGCGTCAAACGAGGTCATGAGAAGAAGGCATCACAAAATTCAGTCACATCTACCTCTGACGCTCGATCCTAGGAACCTTTTTCATACACCCGGAGCTGGGACAAGCAACCTGCCGGAGGCAAATCGGATCACAACACCCGGGGCGCCGGTTCAACCTCGCGCCATGGAACCACCTCGTGTACATACCGCTCCACCTCATTATGTATCAACGCCACTGGGTCACTTCTCCAATCCCTTGGAAAACCTCATTGCAGCATCGGCTCGTTTGGCGGCTCTCCCAATGGAAGGTGACTCGCCGGCGGCGGTCGAAATGCGAAGGGTGAGAGAACTTCTTCAAACAGCTCTGGCACAGCAGGATGCGTACTCCTACAGTCGAGACATGATCCATTCAACTCCTCGCCCGAGCCGGAGCCCAAGCTACAGTAGGCATATGGATTCAGCTAACATGTCAAGCAATGCTCAACACTGCAACCGGCCACATAGGTATGAGCCGATGCAGGCTGGAGCCCTTAACTTGGCGGATCAGGAGAGGATCCGACAAGAGGCTGAGCGAGCGGTTCAACTGGCAGCAGAGCAGGCGGCTCATCAGACTTTTCCGGCTTATCCAGCAACCTTGGTCGAGGCAGGAGTGGCCACAAGAACCAGAGGTGTCCCTTGCCTGGTGCCAGCCATACGTAATGAGCGTTTGCTAAAAGACTTCAAGGGGCCTCATAAGGTGCCTAATTACACGGCCGACTTGCAGCATGGGGCTTGGATTGAGAGTTATGAGATGGCTATGGAGTTGTTGGAGGTCAGCGGCGCAGCAATAGCTAAGTATTTCACTATGATATTGGATGGAACAGCTCATACTTGGTTGAAGGGGTTGCCACCCAATTCTATTGGCTCATGGGCGGAATTGAAGGCCCGGTTCATCCAGAACTTCAAGGACACGTGTAAACAGCCTATGTCGATTGTGGACCTGACTAATTGTAAACAAGAGGACGGTGAATCTACAACCCATTGGGTGCGCCGGGTCAAGGAGATAATACATTCGTCTGATAAGATGGATGCCGGCTCAGCAGTCTTGATGTTGGAGAAAAACTGCCATTTTGAACCTCTGAAGCAGAAGTTGGGGCGGCTCAAGCGTGACTGCAATGACATAGGCCAGTTGATGGCGGCTCTTGTCAAGTATGTTGATTCTGATAGTACCAAGGACCCGGTGTCTGACGAAGAAAAGACAGCGAAGGGAAAGAAGAATGACAACGGCAAGGGTCACCAGGATAACCCGGCAAATCAAGGAGGTAATAAACGTAAGGCTGATGAATTTATCGCTAACACCAATGCGCAGGGCGGCAATCAACGGCGCAAGGGCAGGAAACCCCCTCGGTCGGGCGGGTCAGGTCCTACCCTTGAGCAACTATTAAATGAACCTTGTCCAAGACACGACACCCGGGAGAAGCCAGCCACCCACCTGTGGAAGAATTGTACAATCATGAAGGCGTTTAAAAATTCAAATGCATTCGATGGAGGTCACGGCCCAGGCGGCGGTTCAGGTGGGGGCGGTTTTCATGGCCTGGGCGCCAGATCAGGTGGAGGAGGATTCCACGGTCAGGGCCATCCTGGTAACCAAGGAGGATATAATCCACATCCCGTCCAAAGTAATCAGCAGCAATAGTCCGGATATTAGAACAACCCAAAACAGTTGAATAGTGGGTGTCGGTGTCAAAACCGGCGGATCTCGGGTAGGGGGTCCCGAACTGTGCGTCTAGGCGGATGGTAACAGGAGACAAGGGGCACGATGTTTTTACCCAGGTTCGGGCCCTCTCGATGGAGGTAAAACCCTACGTCCTGCTTGATTAATATTGATGATATGGGTAGTACAAGAGTAGATCTACCACGAGATCAGAGAGGCTAAACCCTAGAAGCTAGCCTATGGTATGATTGTCTGTTCCTACGGACTAAAACCCTCCGGTTTATATAGACACCGGAGAGGGCTAGGGTTACACAGAGTCGGTTACAATGGTAGGAGATCTACATATGCGTATCGCCAAGCTTGCCTTCCACGCCAAGGAAAGTCCCTTCCGGACATGGGACGAAGTCTTCAATCTTGTATCTTCATAGTCTAGGAGTCCGGCCGAAGGTATAGTCCGGCTATCCGGACACCCCCTAATCCAGGACTCGCTCAGTAGCCCCCGAACCAGGCTTCAATGACGACAAGTCCGGCGCGCAGATTTTCTTCGGCATTGCAAGGCGGGTTCTCCTCCAAATTCCGTGTACCTGTTGAATAATGTCCGGTTTCTTGTAAATGTAGCGCTCCTTGGCTTCTACGCCCAATAATGGCCGTCTTCCACGTGTCAAACGAATACGAAAAGTCAGGGTGTTTTTACATTTACACCCCTAGCCGCGTGAGTGAGCCGCCTATTTAAGGGGACGAGGATTTAGATCCAAACCACACCTTCTCCCCTCCGCGAGTATTCATCAGAGCGTATCCGACAGAGGTCCATTCTATCATGGCCGGCCACCGCAGCTCCTCCTCTCGCCCTTCCAGCCCTCAACCTGGAGATTGGGAGAGATGCTCCATCCTGCACAGCGAGCTAGTGACGCTCCAGACCAAGGGATTTCTCCCCCGACCTATATGGTCCCGGTTCGAGCCGGACTTGCGACCTATAATGGCGGAGAGTAAGCGGAGAGCGCCCCAATCCCTCCAAAGGAGAGCAGGTATGCCTTGTCCCTTACTTAATAAGAGGGCTCGGATTTCCAATTCATCCATTTCTCCGGGGGCTCCTGGAGTTCTATGGCCTCCAGCTGCACAACCTCATGCCTGCCTCCATATTGCATATCGCAGGCTTCGTAGCCCTTTGCGAGCTGTTTTTGGGCCGCGAGGCTCATTTCGCGCTGTGGAAAAGGCTATTCTGCCTTGTGCCCTATTCTCAGAAGGGGTCAATATATCAAGTGGGCGGAGCCGAAGTGTGGCGCATCGCCGGGACCGGATATCTATCCGGAACCCCAAAAAAGGCATCCGAGGACTAGCCTTCGGAATGGTTTTATATAGAGGATGTCCCGCTGCCGGATCCTGTCCGGATCGGCCTCCCTGGGTTCGACAGTGCTCCCCTAAAGAAGCGCCTAAACTGGCGTCCACGGAGCCCTCAGAGGAAAAGCGACAAGGACGTTCTTTACCTGATGGGCCGGATAAGATTGTTAGCTCTTTCCGGACTAACCATGATCGGGGTCATGGCCGCATGCATCATGCGAGGGGTGCAGCCGCTTCAGTATAGAGGCCACCCCATGTGGGACTTCAACGGGGAGGACAACGCCACCCGCCACGGCCGTAAGGGGCCGGATTCGGCTGCCGCTCTAATAAAGATCTTGTCCGCTTTGTACAAGGGAGAAGAGGAGGAATTTCTCCGCGTCAACCCACAGGGTGGATTTTCTATGTACAATCCCCCAAGTTGGGTAAGTGGACACTTTTACTTGCCCATCCATTTTATATTCCCATCGTTAAATATTCAATCTAACGACTTCAACGCAGGAACTGCGCCAGGCTGTTAAAGAAATAAACAACCCTCCTCCACAACCCGAGGATCCGGGACGGTCCCTCGACCCGGCCTCTCAAGAGGATCCGGACTTATCTGTGGAGCTGATTGATGGGGTGTTTCATCAATTGAGCAAGGACAACGCCTTGGTGGCCATTACGGCCGATTACCCAGGGCTACTCCCAGCCTCACAGGTAACTGAGACCGAAGTCCCAGCACTTTGAAAAGGGATCTATCCTCGCGTGTTTTCGATTGCCGTATGACAACCGTGTTTTGCAGGGGAGGTCCTTGAGACGGGAGGCCAAGCCTACGGCGACTAGCCAACAAGGGGCAGCAAGGCCCCGCGGGCTGAAAAGAAGTGCGATTCGGACTGAGACGCCGGCGCAAAGGTATAGCGCGCCATCTTATTCCCAGGTGTTATTACTTCAAGGCATATTAACGCTCGTGCTCTCTTCAGGATGAAGAGACCTCGCCGGACTATATCCGGAGAGGTTGCCAATCGTGCCTCCACCAGCCAGGCTCCAAAGCCTGGTCCGGAAGTGGAGGCGAACACAAGGCGCGCACCGGACGCTCCTCCGACAGAGGATGCGGACAGGCTGTCTGCCACCAATTCCGAGGTGGAGAGTGCCATGAACCACAGGCGTCGTCGGACAGTTCTTCGCGACGCTTGTTTCTCCCAAGAGGCATTGGATGCCTTCAATTCGGGAGATGCGTACCTCCGTGCCGCTCAAAATGGTCTAGCCAGAGCCACGGAGCAATATGTAAAAGAAATACGGGTAAGAAAATTTTGGTAATTATATATATACCAGTAGCCCCCGAGACTTGAAACAGTTAGAATAACTGACTTAAGGATCATTTGTTATGCAGGTTCTTACAGAAAAGAATACCCTACTGTCCGAGGAGCTGGAAGAGTGCAAAGCCCAACTTGAGGCCGCACTAGCCGTGGCAGGGGAGCCCAAGGAGACCCCCTCTAGTAATATACGCTTCGAAAGATAAGTATTTTGCGAAGTGCGGCGTGGGTGCAAATCTGACAAATGAAATTGCAGATGGCGCCGGATTAAATCCGGAAAAGCAACAACTCCTACGCCAGCTGAAGGCTGGTGAGAGTGTGCTGACAAAGGTGAGGCGGGAGAAGAACGATCTCCAAGATGCCAACACCAAGCTGGTCGTTGAACTGAAGGATGTTCGTGCCCAGCTGTTGGACTCCGTTAAGGAGAATCAACGGCTTTGACGTGGCATATTTAGTAAGTGCTTAAACGAACTTTGAAAAAAGAGTTCGGCGAGGAAGTCGACTAACAGAGTAATGTCTGTAGGTATGCTAACAGGTCGTCCTGCAGAGGAAATGCCCGGTTCTACGGGTGACCTTCTTCCCGAGCTCTCACAACTGCACGAGCGAGTTCGGCAGGTGATGCAAGGCGTCGCCCAGGCCTTGTGGCCATCCGTCTCCATGCCCGAAGGCCTTGGAGAGCTTGTAGAGAAGCTGAAGGGAGCGTGGTGGCGCTTCCGATTGTGGAAGATGTCGGCCTGCCGTCAAGGCGCCAGGGAGGCCTGGGCCATGGTGAAGACGCGGTACACGAAGGTTGACCCAAACCACATGGCCGAGGTCGGACCCGTGGGGCCCGATGGGAAGGAGATCCATGTGGGCTTAGTATACGGCTAAGTAGAATTGGCCGCAAAGTATTCCCAACAGGACTGTAAGCTAGACAGCCTATTAGATGGTATTGAAGAGGAATACAATCAGTCAGATTGACTATGTAATTTTAATTGACATGTGTAATGCCTTCTAGCCGAATTGTAGATTGTTTGTCATGGCCGACCTTTTCGCTTCAACCTCGGGACCTGACAGTCCGGAGTGTGTCCGAATACCCTCGCGGTTATATAAGAACCGGGGTATGCATGGAGACCAGGCGTAGGGGTCATTAGTGCTTGAACAGACAAGTGCCCAACTAGTTATGTTATATTACATGATTAGTAAGAAACATCTTCTAGGGAGAATAGTTCCGTTAGGGGTTCCTTTCCCTGGGAGGCATGCCCTAAAGTACATGTCCATTCTGCGAAAAGAGACGCAGGAAAAACATCTGGGGGCGTATAGATAAATAAGTGAAAAAAAGATCATATTTAGTTCACCGACCGAATATTCCCTTAAGAACGCTAGCTTTCGGCTTCACCCAGTCTGAGGTACACATCCGGCTGACCCGGCAGTAACAATCGCAGAGGTGCTCCCTGTACCACCTAGCCGAACAATCAGGAACGTAGGGGTAAGCAAAGGAGCGAGGCAACCCAGCTTGGCCAAAACTTAAGTCATATCGATGCATATAATGGTGAATAAAAGGTACATGCAGAAGTGTGACACATGTGTTGGGCATGAAGCCCGTATAAATAAGCTTTTGTTTAAAGAAGCCCCCAGTTTTAATAAGCGCGGATAGCGCGTCACTTTATGAGCCTTTAAAGGCTATAAGAGAGAGAGAGAGAGGGAGAAGGAGAGAAATGTAAGACAGAAAGTATATAAAAATGGACAAAGGAAGGAGACGAACACAGAGTCCGACGCTAGGCATAGAATCTTCGGAGACGGGCTGCGTTCCATGGGTTCGGCTCGAGTCGGTTATCCGATGCATCTCGCAGGCGGTACGCTCCACCAGTCATGACTTGGTCGATTATGAAGGGACCTTCCCACTTGGGCTTGAGTTTGTCCTTTTTCTTGTCCGGCACGCGTAGAACTAATTCGCCAACGTTGTAATTTTTGGCCCGTACTTCTCTGCTTTGGTATCTTCGAGCCTGCTGTTGATAGAATGCGGAATGGGCTTTTGCCACGTCATGCTCTTCCTCCAAGGCGTCCAAACTATCCTGCCGATCGAGCTCGGCTTCTCTTTCTTCATACATGCGCACTCGAGGTGAGTCATGAATTATGTCGCAGGGCAAAACTACCTCTGCGTCGTACACCATGAAGAATGGTGTGTATCCGGTGGTGCGATTCGGCGTGGTTCGCAGCCCCCAGAGTACGGAGTCGAGCTCCTCTACCCAGTGTGTATTAGATTCCTTAAGGGACCGCACTAATCTGGGTTTGATGCCGCTCATGATAAGACCATTTGCACATTCGACCTGGCCGTTAGTTTGTGGGTGATAGACGGAAGCATAATCGAGCTTGATGCCCATGTTTTTGCCCCAGAGTTTTACCTCGTCGGCCGTAAAGTTCGTGCCGTTATCAGTGATGTTGCTGTGGGGGATGCCGTAATGGTGTACAACCCCGGATATAAAGTCTATCACCGGTCCGGATTCGGCCGTCTTAACAGGCTTGGCTTCTATCCATTTGGTGAACTTATCCACCATGACTAGTAAGTATTTTTTCTTGTGGGTTCCGCCTTTAAGGGGTCCAACCATGTCAAGCCCCCATACCGTGAAGGGCCAGGTGATGGGGATAGTTTGGAGGGCGGTGGGTGGCATATGGCTTTGTTTTGCAAAAAGCTGGCAAAACCGACGCATCGTTGGACTAAGTCCTGGGCATCTGCCCGGGCCATCGGCCTATAAAAGCCTGTACGGAAGGCCTTTCTTACAAGGGACCGAGCTGCCGCGTGATGACCGCCGAGTCCGGCATGAATTTCAGCCAGGAGGTTCCGCCCTTCCTCTTCGGAGATGCACCGTTGAAGGACTCCGGTAGCGCTTTTCTTATAAAGCTCTCCCTCATGGACTTTATAGGCTTTAGATCGCCGCACTATGCAGCGTGCCTCATTTTGGTCCTCGGGGAGTTCCTGCCTAGTAAGGTAGGCGAGGAATGTTTCTGTCCACGGGGCGATGACGGCCATTATTACGTGGGCTGAAGGTGTTATTTCATTGGCAGAGCCTCCAATTATGTCAGAGTGTTCGGTGTCGGGCAGTGCGGTTGGGTCCGGGCTGTTATTGCCGGGTTCCCCTTCCCATACTACGGATGGCTTGAACAGCCTTTCCAAGAAGATGTTGGGGGGGACTACATCGTGTTTTGCACCGATGCGTGCCAGGACATCTGCCGCCTGATTATTTTCCCAGGCTATATGGTGAAATTCGAGCCCTTCGAACCGAGCTGACATTTTTAGGACGACGTTGTGATAAGCTGCCATTTTTGGATCCTTTGCATCAAAGTCTCCATTTATTTGCGATATTGCGAGGTTCGAGTCCCCGCGCACCTCTAGGCATTGAATGCCCATGGATACTGCCATCCAGAGACCATGTAAAAGGGCCTCATATTCGGCTGCATTGTTGGAGTTTGTGTACATTATTTGGAGTACGTATTGAACTGTGTCTCCTGTGGGGGACGTCAAAACGACGCCAGCCCCTAGATCGGCCAACATTTTGGAGCCGTCGAAGTGCATGACCCAGTTTGAATATGTGTCGTACTCTTTAGGGAGTTCGGCCTCCGTCCATTCTTCGACGAAGTCGGCCAAAACTTGCGACTTGATAGCTCGCCGTGGCTTGTAAGTTATGTCGAACGGGAGGAGCTCAATGGCCCGTTTTGCAATCCGGCCCGTCGCGTCGTGGTTGTTTATAATATCGTTAAGCGGCACTTCCGAGGCTACTGTTATTGAACACTCTTGAAAGTAGTGTCGCAGCTTCCGGGATGCCATAAATACCGCGTACGCAATCTTTTGATAATGCGGGTACCGTGACTTGCACGGAGTAAGGACAGTGGACACATAGTAGACCGGCTTTTGAAGGGGGAATTTGTGTCCGTCCGTTTCTCGTTCGACGACGAGCACTGCGCTTGCGACCTGATGGGTTGCTGCAATGTATAATAGCATTGGTTCGCCAATGTTTGGCGCGACCAGGACTGGGTTTGTTGCCAAGATGGCTTTTATTTCATCGAGTCCGGCCGTGGCTGCATCCGTCCACTCGAAGTGTTCGGTGCGCCAAAGGAGGCGGTAAAGGGGTAGGGCCTTTTCTCCCAAGTGGGAGATAAAGCGGCTTAGAGCCGCCACACATCCGGTTATTTTTTGTATTTGTTTGAGGTCCTTCGGGATATCCAATTGTGACAGAGCTCGGATCTTGGCTGGATTTGTTTCAATTCCTCTACCGGATACAATGAAGCCCAAGAGCTTTCCGGCTGGAACGCCGAAAATGCATTTTCCGGGTTGAGCTTGATGTCGTATGTTCGGAGATTATCGAATGTTAGCCTCAAGTCGTCTACTAGAGATTCGACATGTCTTGTTTTAACAACCACATCATCTATGTATGCCTCCACTGTTTTGCCAATCTGGTTTCCCAGACATGTCTGAATCATGCACTGATATGTTGCACTGGCGTTTTTGAGCCCGAAGGGCATTGTGTTGAAGCAGAATGGGACGTATGGTGTGATGAATGCCGTTGCGGCTTGGTCTGACTCTGCCATCTTTATTTGATGGTAGCTGGAGTATGCATCGAGGAAACACAACGAATAGTGTCCTGCGGTAGCGTCGATAATTTGATCGATGCGGGGGAGAGGGAAGGGATCCTTTGGGCAAGCCTTGTTAAGGTCTTTAAAATCAACGCACAGGCGCCAGGATTTGTCCTTCTTTGGTACCATCACCAGGTTTGCTAGCCAGTCCGGGTGTTTTATATCTTTGATGAATCCGGCCTCCAATAGCTTGGCTAGTTCCTCTCCCATGGCCTGTCTCTTAGGTTCGGAAAAATGCCGAAGAGCCTGTTTGACTGGCTTGAATCCTTTTAGGATATTTAAGCTGTGTTCGGCCAGCTTGCGTGGGATTCCTGGCATGTCTGAAGGGTGCCAGGCAAAAATGTCCCAGTTCTCTCATAGGAACTCTCGCAGTGCGGCATCTACATCAGGGTTTAACTGTGCCCCGATGGAAGCTGTTTTATTGGGGTCCATTGGATGGACCTGGAATTTGACTATTTCGTCCGCCGGTTTAAAGGAGGTGGACTTGGATCTTTTGTCGAGTATCACATCGTCCCTATTCACCATGGAGCGCAGCGCAGTCAGTTCCTCAGCCGCTAGGGCTTCGGATAGCGCCACGAGGGCCAGTGCGGCTGTCTTGTTTTCGGCGCGGAGTGCTATGTCCGGATCACTAGCGAGAGTGATAATTCCGTTAGGCCCGGGCATCTTGAGCCTCATGTACCGTAATGGGGTATTGCTTGGAAGATTGTAAACGCTTCCCGCCCTAGCAGAGCATGATATCCGCTACTGAACGGGGCCACTTGGAACGTGACCTCTTCGTACCTGTAATTATCTGGCGTACCGAACACCACATCTAGTGTGATTTTTCCTGTACAGCGCGCTTCCCGACTGGGGATTATTCCTCTAAAGGTTGTGCTACTTCGCTCAATGTGGTTCCTGTCTATTTCCATTTTTTGAAAGGTTTCCTCATAAATGAGGTTCAATCCGCTGCCGCCATCCATGAGTACCTTGGTAAGACGAAAGCCGTCCACTATTGGACTGAGGACCAATGCGGCTGGTGCTCGGGCTGTTCGGAATTTAGGTTCATCACTGGCATTAAAAGTAATAGCCGTGTCACTCCATGGGTTTATTGTTGCTACCTGGTAGACTTTGGCAAGGCTGTGGAGTGTTCTTTTTTCGCATATTATTTGATGCGAAAGTCCCAAAGACTGTTAATACCGTACTGGTGTCTCTGGGGTGGCTTTCTGTGGCTTCTGGAATTAGGAGATCTTCACCAATTTTTGCCACCTGCCGGAGTATCCAACATGCTCTAAGGCTGTGAGTTGGTGTGGCGCCCTCTGCACTGTGAATTTTACAGGGTCCATTAAGCCATCCTTCCAGTACGGTTTCGTGCCCTGTAGAGGGCTTTTGCTTTTTGGTATTGAACCCGAGTGTCTGGCAATGATGCACCCTTTTATTTCGGACTGGGTTTGTATTCAGGGCCGGATTGTCCCAAAATTTTATTTCGGTTTTACAGGCGCTTTCCATCGGACAGTACTTTCGTACTAAGGACGCCAAGTCAGCAAAGCGTGTAATATCACGGCGACTTATGGCATTGAGGATTCCCTTGTCCATGCAATTATTGCAGAAGAATGAAATTGCGTCTTCCTCACGGCAGTCCTTTATCCTGTTCATAACCAGGAGGAATCTGGCCCAGTAATGATGTACTATTTCTTCGGGCTCTTGCCTAATTTGGGATAGATCGCTTATGTACGGATGGGTGGGTGGAGTCAAATCCGAAACCTCACCCAATCTGGGACCCAGGGGCCAAGGAGTTTCCGAACTCGGAAGTTTGGATTCTTGGATGCTGTCCAATGAATCTAGTCCGTCGCCTGACTTTAAGTTCAGGTCTTGAGTGATGTCCTCCCCTTCGCGGGTATCCGGCTTGGAGGGATCGGGAATCCGGACGTAGCTAGTCCTTAAGATAGATGAAGGGTCGCCGCACTGTCCCTCTACCATGGCAACGTGATGGGTCACCTGGGGAGAGTTAATCTCTCTCAAATCGGGTTTAGGCCCAATCTGGTCGTAATCCGTAGCAACTCCCAGGGCGGCGATGCGATCCAAGAGCTCGTTTAGGGAAGAGAGCTCCATTGGATCTAGCTGCTCGGTGAATTCTGAGCTGATGTAAAGATTGCTTTTGATGACCTGAGAGGTCATCGTCGGTGCAGTAGCCGAACAGGCGGTCATAAGGAAACCACCTAGCCGGAGAGTTTGGCCAACAGGCAAAGCTCCCTTAGCAACGGTGCCGTCTTTAAAGACGGGATGAGGCATCCTTCCTGATGGCGACGGCACAGAGGAACTCTCAATGAAAGCACCAATGTGTTGGAAATATGCCCTAGAGGCAATAATAAAAGCATTATTATTATATTTCCTTGTTCATGATAATTGTCTTTATTCATGCTATAATTGTGTTATCCGGAAATCGTAATACATGTGTGAATAATAGACACCAACATGTCCCTAGTAAGCCTCTAGTTGACTAGCTCGTTGATCAACAGATAGTTATGGTTTCCTGACTATGGACATTGGATGTCATTGATAACGAGATCACATCATTAGGATAATGATGTGATGGACAAGACCCAATCCTAAACATAGCACAAGATCGTTTAGTTCGTTTGCTAGAGTTTTCCAATGTCGAGTATCTTTTCCTTAGACCATGAGATCGTGTAACTCCCGGATACCGTAGGAGTGCTTTGGGTATACCAAACGTCACAACGTAACTGGGTGACTATAAAGGTATACTACGGGTATCTCCGAAAGTGTCTGTTGGGTTGACACGGATCAAGACTGGGATTTGTCACTCCGTATGACGGAGAGGTATCACCGGGCCCACTCGGTAATGCATCATCATAATGAGCTCAAAGTGACCAAGTGTCTGGTCACGGGATCATGCATTGCGGTACGAGTAAAGTGACTTGCCGGTAACGAGATTGAACGAGGTATTGGGATACCGACGATCGAATCTCGGGCAAGTAACATATCGATTGACAAAGGGAATTGCATACGGGGTTGATTGAATCCTCGACATCGTGGTTCATCCGATGAGATCATCGTGGAGCATGTGGGAGCCAACATGGGTATCCAGATCCCGCTGTTGGTTATTGACCGGAGAGTCATCTCGGTCATGTCTGCTTGTCTCCCAAACCCGTAGGGTCTACACACTTAAGGTTCGGTGACGCTAGGGTTGTGAAGATAAGTATATGCAGTAACCCGTATGTTTTTCGGAGTCCCGGATGAGATCCTGGACGTCACGAGGAGTTCCGGAATGGTCCGGAGGTAAAGAATTATATATAGGAAATGCTGTTTCGGCCATCGGGACAAGTTTCGGGGTTATCAGTATTGTACCGGGACCACCGGAGGGGTCCCGGGGGCCCACCGGGTGGGGCCACCTGTCCCGGGGGGCCACATGGGCTGTAGGGGGTGCGCCTTGGCCTGCATGGGCCAAGGGCACCAGCCCCACTAGGCCCATGCGCCTAGGGTTTCCATGGGGGAGGAGTCCAAGTGGTGGAAGGCACCTCCAAGGTGCCTTGGGGGGGAGGGAATCCTCCCCCTGGCCGCCGCACCTAGGAGATCAGATCTCCTAGGCTGTGCACCAACCCCCCTTGGCCCTCCTATATATAGTGGGGGAGAGGAGGGATTTCATACACCAGCCCCTGGCGCCTCCCTCTCTCCCCGTTACGTCTCTCCTTTCGTAGTATAGGCGAAGCCCTGCTACTGTGACGCCCTGCATCCACCACCACGCCGTCGTGCTGCTGGATCTTCGTCAACCTCTCCTTCCCCCTTGCTGGATCAAGAAGGAGGAGACGTCTCCCGTCCCGTACGTGTGTTGAACGCGGAGGTGCCGTCCGTTCGGCGCTTGGTCATCGGTGATTTGGATCACGTCGAGTACGACTACATCATCACCGTTCTTTGAACGCTTCCGTGCACGATCTACAAAGGTATGTAGATGCATCCGATGACTCGTTGCTAGATGAACTCCTAGATGATCTTGGTGAAACGAGTAGGAAATTTTTTGTTTTCTGCAACGTTCCCCAACAGTGGTATCAGAGCCAGGTTTATGCGTAGTTCTTCTTGCGCGAGTAGAACACAATTTGTTGTGGGCGTAGATTTGTCAACTTTCTTGCCGTTATTAGTCTTTTCTTGCTTCAGCGGTATTGTGGGATGAAGCGGCCCGGACCAACCTTACACGTACGCTTACGTGAGATCGGTTCCACCGACTAACATGCACTAGTTGCATAAGGTGGCTGGCGGGTGTCTGTCTCTCCCACTTTAGTTGGAGCGGATTCGATGAACAGGGTCCTTATGAAGGGTAAATTGAAGTTGACAAATCACGTTGTGGCTTTAATGTAGGTAAGAAGACGTTCTTGCTAGAACCCTAAATCAGCCACGTAAAACTTGTAACAACAATTAGAGGACGTCTAACTTGTTTTTGCAGCAAGTGGTTTGTGATATGATATGGCCAAAGTTGTGATGAATGATGAATGATCTATATGTGATGTATGAGATGTTCATGCTATTGTAATAGGAATCACGACTTGCATTTCGATGAGTATGACAACCGGCAGGAGCCATAGGAGTTGTCTTTATTCTTTTATATGACCTGCGTGTCATCGAGAGACGCCATGTAAATTACTTTACTTTATTGCTAAACGCGTTAGCCATAGTAGTAGAAGTAATAGTTGGCGAGCAACTTCATGGAGACACGATGATGGAGATCATGATGATGGAGATCATGGTGTCAAGCCGGTGACAAGATGATCATGGAGCCCCAAGATGGAGATCAAAGGAGCTATGTGATATTGGCCATATCATGTCACGTCTATTATTTGATTGCATGTGATGTTTATCATGTTTTTGCATCTTGTTTACTTAGAACGACGGTAGTAAATAAGATGATCCCTCATAACAATTTCAAGAAGTGTTCTCCCCTAACTGTGCACCGTTGCTAAAGTTCGTCGTTTCTAAGCACGCCGTGATGATCGGGTGTGATGGATCCTTACGTTCACATACAACGGGTGTTGACGAGCCTAGCATGTACAGACATGGCCTCGGAACACATGCAAAACACTTAGGGTTAACTTGACGATCCTAGCATGTACAGACATGGCCTCGGAACACAGAAGACCGAAAGGTCGAGCATGAGTCATATAGAAGATACGATCAACATGAAGATGTTCACCGACGTTGACTAGTCCGTCTCACGTGATGATCGGACACGGTCTAGTTAACCCGGATCATGTAATACTTAGATGACTAGAGGGATGTCTAATATAAGTGGGAGTTCATTAATAATTTGATTAGATGAACTTAATTATCATGAACTTAGTCTAAATATATTTGACACTATGTCTTGTAGATCAAATGGCCCACGTAGTCCTCAACTTCAACGCGTTCCTAGAGAAAACCAAGCTGAAAGACGATGGCAGCAACTATACGGACTGGGTCTGGAACCTGAGGATCATCCTCATAGCTGCCAAGAAAGATTATGTCCTACAAGCACCGCTAGGTGATCCACCCGTCCCACAGAACCAAGACGTTATGAACGCTTGGCAGACACGTGTTGACGACTACTCCCTCATTCAGTGCTCCATGCTTTACAGCTTAGAGCTAGGGCTCCAAAAGCGCTTTGAGAGACATGGAGCATATGAGATGTTCGAAGAGCTGAAAATGGTTTTTCAAGCTCATGCCCGGATCGAGAGATATGAAGTCTCCGATAAGTTCTTCAGCTGTAAGATGAAGGAAAATAGTTCTGTCAGTGAGCACATACTCACTATGTCTGGGTTACATAACCGCTTGTCTCAGCTGGGAGTTAATCTCCCGGATGATGCGGTCATTGACAGAATCCTCCAGTCGCTTCCACCAAGCTACAAGAGCTTCGTGATGAACTTCAACATGCAGGGGATGCAAAAGACCATTCCTGAGTTGTTCTCAATGCTGAAATCAGCAGAGGTAGAAGTCAAGAAGGAACATCAAGTGTTGATGGTCAATAAAACCACTAAGTTCAAGAAAGGCAAGGGTAAAAAGAACTTCAAGAAGGACGGCAAGGAGGTTGCCGCGCCCGGCAAGCAAGCTGCGGGGAAGAAGCCAAAGAATGGACCCAAGCCCGAGACTGAGTGCTTTTATTGCAAAGGGAAGGGTCACTGGAGGCGGAACTGCCCTAAATACTTAGCGGACAAGAAGGCCAGCAACACCAAAGGTATATTTGATATACATGTAATTGATGTGTACCTTACCAGTACTCGTAGTGACTCCTGGGTATTTGATACCGGTGCCGTTGCTCATATTTGTAACTCACAGCAGGAGCTGCAGAATAAACGGAGACTGGCGAAGGACGAGGTGACGATGCGCGTCGGGAATGGTTCCAAGGTCGATGTGATCGCCGTCGGCACGCTACCTCTACATTTACCTACGGGATTAGTTATAAACCTCAATAATTGTTATTTAGTGCCAAGTTTGAGCATGAACATTGTATCAGGATCTCGTTTAATACGAGATGGCTACTCATTTAAATCCGAGAATAATGGTAGTTCTATTTATATGAGAGATATGTTTTATGGTCATGCTCCCATGGTGAATGGTTTATTCTTTATGAATCTCGAACGTAATACTACACATGTTCATAATGTGAGTACCAAAAGAAGTAAGGTTGATAATGATAGTCCCACAACTTGTGGCACTGCCGCCTTGGTCACATAGGTGTCAAACGCATGAAGAAGCTCCATACAGATGGACTTTTAGAGTCTCTTGATTATGAATCATTTGACACGTGCGAACCATGCCTCATGGGTAAAATGACCAAGACTCCGTTCTCAGGAACAATGGAGCAAGCAACCAACTTATTGGAAATCATACATACTGATGTGTGCGGTCCAATGAGTGTTGAGGCTCGCGGTGGCTATCGTTATGTTCTCACCCTAACTGATGACTTGAGTAGATATGGGTATGTCTACTTAATGAAACACAAGTCTGAAACCTTTGAAAAGTTCAAGGAATTTCAGAGTGAGGTTGAGAATCAACGTGACAGGAAAATCAAGTTTCTACGATCAGATCGTGGAGGAGAATACTTGAGTCACGAATTTGGCACACACTTAAGAAAATGTGGAATAGTTTCACAACTCACGCCGCCTGGAACACCTCAGCGTAATGGTGTGTCCGAACGTCGTAATCGCACTCTATTGGATATGGTGCGGTCTATGATGTCTCTTACCGATTTACCGCTATCTTTTTGGGGCTATGCTTTAGAGACTGCCGCATTCACTTTAAATAGGGCTCCGTCGAAATCCGTTGAGACGACACCGTATGAATTATGGTTTGGGAAGAAACCTAAGCTGTCGTTTCTAAAAGTTTGGGGATGCGATGCTTATGTCAAGAAACTTCAACCTGAAAAGCTCGAACCCATGTCGGAAAAATGCGTCTTCATAGGATACCCTAAAGAAACTATTGGGTATACCTTCTACCTAAGATCCGAAGGCAAGATCTTTGTTGCCAAGAACGGAATCTTTCTGGAGAAAGAGTTTCTCTCAAAAGAAGTAAGTGGGAGGAAAGTAGAGCTTGATGAAGTATTACCTCTTGAACCGGAAACTGGCGCAACTCAAGAAAATGTTCCTGAGGTGCCAGCACCGACTAGAGAGGAGGTTAATGATGATGATCAAGATACTTCTGATCAAGCTCCTACTGAAATTCGAAGGTCCACAAGGACACGTTCCGCACCAGAGTGGTACGGCAACCCTGTCTTGGAAATCATGTTGTTAGACAACGGTGAACCTTCAAACTATGAAGAAGCGATGGCGGGCCCGGATTCCGACAAATGGCTAGAAGCCATGAAATCCGAGATAGGATCCATGTATGAAAACGAAGTATGGACTTTGACTGACTTGCCCGTTGAACGGCGAGCCATAGAGAATAAATGGATCTTTAAGAAGAAGACAGACGCGGATGGTAATGTGACCATCTATAAAGCTCGGCTTGTCGCTAAGGGTTATCGACAAGTTCAAGGGGTTGACTACGATGAGACTTTCTCACCGGTAGCGAAGCTGAAGTCCGTCCGAATCATGTTAGCGATTGCCGCATTCTATGGTTATGAAATATGGCAAATGGACGTCAAAATGGCATTCCTTAATGGTTTCCTTAAGGAAGAATTGTATATGATGCAGCCGGAAGGTTTTGTCGATCCTAAGAATGCTGACAAGGTGTGCAAGCTCCAACGCTCGATTTATGGGCTGGTGCAAGCATCTCGGAGTTGGAACATTCGCTTTGATGAGATGATCAAAGCGTTTGGGTTTACACAGACTTATGGAGAAGCCTGCGTTTACAAGAAAGTGAGTGGGAGCTCTGTAGCATTTCTCATATTATATGTGGATGACATACTATTGATGGGAAATGATATAGAACTCTTGGACAGCATAAAGGCCTACTTGAATAAAAGTTTTTCAATGAAGGACCTTGGAGAAGCTGCTTATATATTAGGCATCAAAATCTATAGAGATAGATCCAGACGCCTCATAGGTCTTTCACAAAGCACATACCTTGATAAGATATTGAAGAAGTTCAATATGGATCATTCTAAGAAGGGGTTCTTACCTGTGTTACAAGGTGTGAAATTGAGCTCAGCTCAACGTCCGACCACGGCAGAAGAAATAGAAGAGATGAGTGTCATCCCCTATGCCTCAGCCATAGGTTCTATTATGTATGCCATGCTGTGTACCAGACCTGATGTAAACCTTGCCGTAAGTTTGGTAGGCAGATACCAAAGTAATCCCGGCAAGGAACACTGGACAGCGGTCAAGAATGTCCTGAAGTACCTGAAAAGGACTAAGGAAATGTTTCTCGTTTATGGAGGTGACGAAGAGCTCGTCGTAAAGGGTTACGTCGACGCTAGCTTCGACACAGATCTGGATGACTCTAAGTCACAAACCGGATACGTGTATATGTTGAATGGTGGAGCAGTGAGCTGGTGCAGCTGCAAGCAGAGCGCCGTGGCGGGATCTACATGTGAAGCGGAGTACATGGCAGCCTCGGAGGCAGCACATGAAGCAATATGGGTGAAGGAGTTCATCACCGACCTAGGAGTCATACCCAATGCGTCGGGGCCAATCAAACTCTTTTGTGATAACACTGGAGCTATTGCACTTGCCAAGGAGCCCAGGTTTCAGAAGAAGACAAGGCACATCAAGCGTCGCTTCAACTCCATTCGTGAAAATGTTCAAAATGGAGACATAGAGATTTGTAAAGTACATACGGACCTGAATGTAGTAGATCCGTTGACTAAACCTCTCCCTAGGGAAAAACATGATCAACACCATAATTCCATGGGTGTTCGATTCATCACAATGTAACTAGATTATTGACTCTAGTGCAAGTGGGAGACTGTTGGAAATATGCCCTAGAGGCAATAATAAAAGCATTATTATTATATTTCCTTGTTCATGATAATTGTCTTTATTCATGCTATAATTGTGTTATCCAGAAATCGTAATACATGTGTGAATAATAGACACCAACATGTCCCTAGTAAGCCTCTAGTTGACTAGCTCGTTGATCAACAGATAGTCATGGTTTCCTGACTATGGACATTGGATGCCATTGATAACGAGATCACATCATTAGGAGAATGATGTGATGGACAAGACCCAATCCTAAACATAGCACAAGATCGTTTAGTTCGTTTGCTAGAGTTTTCCAATGTCGAGTATCTTTTCCTTAGACCATGAGATCGTGTAACTCCCGGATACCGTAGGAGTGCTTTGGGTATACCAAACGTCACAAATGTAACAGGGTGACTATAAAGGTATACTACGGGTATCTCCGAAAGTGTTTGTTGGGTTGACACGGATCAAGACTGGGATTTGTCACTCCGTATGACGGAGAGGTATCACTGGGCCCACTCGGTAATGCATCATCATAATGAGCTCAAAGTGACCAAGTGTTTGGTCACGGGATCATGCATTACGGTACAAGTAAAGTGATTTGCCGGTAACGAGATTGAACGAGGTATTGGGATACCAACGATCGGGTCTCGGGCAAGTAACATACCGATTGACAAAGGGAATTGTATACGGGGTTGCTTGAATCCTCGACATCGTGGTTCATCCGATGAGATCATCGAGGAGCATGTGGGAGCCAACATGGGTATCCAGATCCCGCTGTTGGTTATTGACCGGAGAGCATCTCGGTCATGTCTACATGTCTCCCGAAAACCCGTAGGGTCTACACACTTAAGGTTCAGTGACGCTAGGGTTGTGAAGATATGTATATGTCAGTAACCGAATGTTATTCGGAGTCCCGGATGAGATCCCGGACGTTCACGAGGAGTTCCGGAATGGTCCGGAGGTAAAGAATTATATATAGGAAGTGCTGTTTCGGCCATCGGGACAAGTTTCGGGGTTATCGGTATTGTACCGGGACCACCGGAGGGGTCCCGGGGGCCCACCGGGTGGGGCCACCTGTCCCGGGGGGCCACATGGGCTGTAGGGGGTGCGCCTTGGCCTACATGGGCCAAGGGCACCAGCCCTACTAGGCCCATGCGCCTAGGGTTTCCATGGGGGAGGAGTCCAAGTGGTGGAAGGCACCTCTAGGTGCCTTGGGGGGGGAGGGATTCCTCCCCCTGGCCGCCGCACCTAGGAGATCAGATCTCCTAGGCTGCGCACCCCCCCCCCTTGGCCCTCCTATATATAGTGGGGGAGAGGAGGGACTTCATACACCAGCCCCAGGCGCCTCCCTCTCTCCCCGTTACGTCTCTCTCTCGTAGTATAGGCGAAGCCCTGCTACTGTGACGCCCTGCATCCACCACCACGCCGTCGTGCTGCTGGATCTTCGTCAACCTCTCCTTCCCCCTTGCTGGATCAAGAAGGAGGAGACGTCTCCCGTCCCGTACGTGTGTTGAACGCGGAGGTGCCGTCCGTTCGGCGCTTGGTCATCGGTGATTTGGATCACGTCGAGTACGACTACATCATCACCGTTCTTTGAACGCTTCCGTGCGCGATCTACAAAGGTATGTAGATGCATCCGATGACTCGTTGCTAGATGAACTCCTAGATGATCTTGGTGAAACGAGTAGGAAAATTTTTGTTTTCTGCAACGTTCCCCAACACAATGTTGGTGTCAAAAACGGCAGATCTCGGGCAGGGGATCCCGAACTGTGCGTCTAGGCGGATGGTAACAGGAGACAAGGGGCACGATGTTTTTACCCAGGTTTGGGCCCTCTCGATGGAGGTAAAACCCTACGTCCTGCTTGATTAATATTGATGATATGGGTAGTACAAGAGTAGATCTACCACGAGATCAGAGAGGCTAAACCCTAGAAGCTAGTCTATGGTATGATTGTTTGTTCCTACGGACTAAAACCCTCCGGTTTATATAGACACCGGAGAGGGCTAGGGTTACACAGAGTCGGTTACAATGGTAGGAGATCTACATATCCGTATCGCCAAGCTTGCCTTCCACGCCAAGGAAAGTCCCTTCCGAACACGGGACGAAGTCTTCAATCTTGTATCTTCATAGTCCAGGAGTCCGGCCGAAGGTATAGTCCGGCTATCCGGACACCCCCTAATCCAGGATTCCCTCAGTGGGCAATACCATGTGTTCACCACTAGTGTATGTAAGAGGTACCAGAAGCTTCACAAGAGGGTCGTCAATGCCGTTGAGCCGGCGATTCCACGTTACTTATGTTGGTCAGAGCAGCCTATTGTGTGGAGCAGAGAGGATCACCCACCCCGGGTTGATAATCCGGGTCACTTGGCCTTGGTAGTGGCGCCTCAGGTTGGTGGATATAAATTCACTAAGGTACTCCTCGATGGAGGCAGCAGCATCAACATCCTCTACTATGAGACGTTCCGTCGGATGGGGTTGACTGATAAGAGTCTTAAGCAATCCAACACTGTTTTTCACGGTGTGGTACCTGGCAAGTCGGCATACCCAGTTGGTAACATTGAACTGGAAGTAGCCTTTGGGGATGAGTATGACTCCAGAGCAGAGAAATTAACCTTTGAGGTGGTTAAGATCAAAAGCCCATATCATGCTCTGTTTGGACGGCCGGCTTATGCCAAGTTCATGGCTCGGCCATTTTATGTGTATTTGCAGCTCAATATGCCGGGTTATAAGGGCACCATTACAGTACAGGGAAGCCAGAAAATAGCCTTGGAGTGTGAAGAAGGTGATGCTGCCTATGCTGAGTCTGTTTGTGCAATAGAGGAGTTAAAGTTTTATAAGGATCATGTTGACGCGGCAGACATGACATCTTTAAAGAAACCAACAACGGATCATGAGCTGGTGTTGAAGTTCAAATCAGCTGATGACACCAAGATGGTTGACTTTGTGCCCGGCGACTCATCCAAGCAGTTCATCATCAGTGCAAACTTGGATCTGAAATAGGAAAGCGCGCTCATTGAGTTCATCCATGAGAACCGGGACATCTTTGCATGGAAACCTTCCGACATGCCGGGTGTCCCGAGGGAATTCGCTGAGCACACTCTCAATATTGATCCAAAGTTTAAACCTGTTAGACAGTTTCTCCGACGGTTCAATGAAGAAAGGTGCAAGGCCATTGGAGAAGAGGTGGCCCGGCTCTTGGCGGACGGGTTCATTGTGGAAGTCTTTCACCCAGAGTGGTTAGCCAACCCAGTGCTTGTACTCAAAAAGAACGGCACCTGGCGTATGTGTGTGGATTACACTGATTTAAACAAGGCTTGTCCGGCTGACCCTTTTGCCCTCCCCCGTCTTGATCAGATCATCGATGCTACGGCGGGTTGCGCACGTTTGAGTTTCTTAGATGCTTATTCAGTTTATCATCAGATCAAGATGGCAGTCAAAGATCAGGAGAAGACAGCTTTTATCACTCCGTTTGGAGCTTTCTGCTATGTGTCTATGCCTTTTGGGCTTAAGAGTGCCCAGACGACTTACCAACGGTGTGTGCAGAATTGTCTTCACAATCAGATTGGGCGTAATGTTCATGTTTATGTGGATGATATAGTTGTCGGCGTTCTGGGAATGGGGGTCCCCAGACTTGCCTGCCTGCGGCCTGCGGCGTGGCTCAAGTGGGGGCCCAGCGCGGCCCATCTTCATCAGCTCAAGCTCAAGACCCTCGCGAGGGGCCAAGCCTCGCGGGGCAGACGACAGGAAGCTTCCTCAGAAGCAGCCTCATCAGGCAGGCTCGCGAGGAGGCGGAGAGATCAAGGCAGGGGTACCTCGCGAAGAGCCCATGATGCAAGCCATGACGATCGAGACCAGGCGGGCGCCAGGCGGGCACCGGCCTGCGCAGCGTCCTTGTTTCCCCTTTGGTGCAAAGGGGGGCAAGCATAGGCCGAGGCATCGTGCAAAGGTTGCCATTCCGATGCAACGAGACCAAGACCAGCAGAGCGGCGGGACGGAGGTCACCGTGGAGCCCAAGACGACGTCATCACCAATGCTTTTGGCAGCCGAAGACCACCTTTGGTCAGGATAACTTGTACTATATGTTCCCCTTTAAAATGGCCAATTGTTGGCGCCCTTCCCGCTCATTATTTGGGGAGAGGCCCTGGGCCTCTATAAATAGAGCTAGCCACCAGAGAGTAGAAAAAAGGGGAAGAAGACATCGAGAGAGCTGGTAGAACCCTAGCAAAGAGAGAGAGAGGCGACTGAACTCACCCTAGCAGTTCATCGCACCAGCTCAAGAACACCTCTCGCGAGGCTGTTCTTCCTTTGTACTGTTCATCATCAGCCCCCTGAGGCAATCCACCACACCACACACTAGAGTATGGTATTACACCACAACGGTGGCCCGAACCAGTATAAACCTTGTGTCCCTTGTGTTGTTCGTTGTTTCCAGCTTAGATCACGCGAGGAGATTGGACGTAGACCGGTAGGGGAGAGATATCCGTGCGCACCCCAGTGTTCGAACCTCAAGGGTCTGCCGGAACCCGAAATCCGACATTTGGCGCGCCAGGTAGGGGTGTGCCGGAATCTTTCTTCCGTTGTTCGCGTGTGATCTTCTGTCGTGTCCATGGCTAACGCTCGTCGGGCTCGCGCTGAGCGCCGGGCTGCTCTCGCCACCCGCGTCGCCCAGACGGCGCCCGTCGGCGGACGCCCTCGTCATTCCCCGTCGCCTGCCGCCAACGCCGCCACCGGCCCGGCGGGGAACAAGCAGCATGCCTCGTCCCAGCATCCTTCGGTACGGCGGGAAGGCCGCACCGCCACACCGTCGCTGACTCCAGCTGCTTCGTCGTCCCACGCCCGTCGCGCCCCCACGGACGCGAACGCTGCGCTGCTCCTGGCAAGAGAACTCTTGCACTACCGCCCCGTCGACGACCTCTACGAAGACTGGCTCGCCTGCATCACCGAGCTCGTTAGCGCCGCAGGGGGCTCCCCCTTCCCGTCCCTCTCGCTGCCTCGCCCTCCATTCCGCACAGGAGGCGAGGATCAGGAAGTGCCTCCACTACCTCCTCCCTAAGGAGGCGCCCTGGCTCCAAGGCGCGCGGCCCCAGGGCGAGACCCTCCGCGTCCGGCGCCTGCATAGCAAGAAAGGAGCTGCAAAAAGATCCCTCGTCCCCAAGAAGGTGCTCGCGTGCTCCCAGCGCCGGCACGCCAAGATCGCGTCCCTGCACCTCCGCGCCAAGACCCCGCTCTACTCCAAGCGGCGGCGCGCGGTAATCCCCATGAGCAAGCCCAGTACCAGCAAAAGGCACCGGTGGCCACAGCAGGCAGCCGTGCCCTGACCCCCGAGCTATGCGGCGTCGCATGGCCAGGCAAGTTCAAACCTGACCTTCCCCCTCGCTACGATGGCATGGCGGACCTGGTGGAGTTCCTGCAGCTCTACGAGCTATGCATCGAAGCCGCCAACGGAGACGAAAGGGTCATGGCGAACTGGTTTCCCATGGCGCTCAAGGACGAGGCCCGCAACTGGCTCCTGAACCTGGCTCCTGGCACAATCTCCTCCTGGGACGAGATGCACACTCGCTTCATCGCCAACTTCCAGGGCACTCGCGACCGGCCCCCGGCTGTGTGCGATCTGCGCCGCATCAAGAAGCAGCAAGGGGAAACCCTGTAGAAATGCATCCAGCGCTTCAACAACGCTCGCCTCAAGATCCCCAAGGTGACTGAAGAAGCCATCATCTCGGCCTTCTCCGATGGTGTACACGACGTCAAGATGGAGGAGCTAGCAATCCATGAAGACATGTGCACATCCCTGGAGCTGTTCAACTTGGCGACCAAGTGCACCAGGGCTGAGGAATGACGCCTTTCACTCCTCGAACTCCCGGCTGCCGACCCAGAAGAGAAGAAGCCCAAGGCCAAGGACGTGAAGCGCAAGGGGGCTGCCGTGCTTGCAGCGGAGCCAGACACCAAGCGAGGCAGGGATCAGCCTGAGTCATCCAAGGGCAGTTGTTACTGCGTGTACCACGACCTCCACACCCACAACACCAACGAATGTCAAGAGCTCAGGGCCGTGAGAGATGGATGTGTCGGCCGATGCCCCGAGCGTAACAACAGGGGCTATGGCCAAGGAGGAGGAAGAGGTGGCGGACGATGGGAAGACCGCGGCCCGCGCCAAGGGTGGCGTGACCGACCTCGCAAGGATCACTGGCAGGACCAGCCTCGCGAGGGAGGCTAGAGAGATCAGCCTCGTGAGGATCGCCCGCGCGGCAACGCAAGCCTTCCTCCTCTGCCGTCGCTGCCGAGGAGGAACGAAGACCAACATCAGGACGAGGGGGCTGGGGGCTTCCAGGAGCCGCGCGCAATCGCTTGCATGTTGGGTGGCGCGCAGGCCCCAGCCTCACAGCGCATCTTCAAGCAGTTTGCTCACGAGGTGAATGCAGTCCTCGCAAGCTTGAGGCCACGCGCCTTCTCAGGTGGTCCGCGTGCGCTATCATGTTCAGCTCAGCGGATCAGCTCAAATGTGCGGCAACGGCCGGAGTCCTACCGATGCTTTGCTCCCCAGTCATCAGCAACGTGCAGGTCACCAGGACCCTCATTGACGTCGGAGCAGGACTCAATGCCCTGTCCGTCGAGACGTTCGACAATCTCCAAGTGTCATACGATCAGCTTCAGCCAACCAAACCCTTCTCAGGAGTCACTGATGGTTCCACTGTTCCGATAGGGCAGGTTTGCCTTCCAGTCACCTTCGGGCAGCACAACAACTACCGCACCGAGCTCATCGACTTTGGCGTCGCCCACATCCGTCTGCCATACAACGCCATCCTCGGGTACCCGGCCCTGGCCAAGTTCATGGCAGTGACTCACCATGGATACAATGTCCTCAAGATGCCAGGAAGCGGTGGAGTCATCACCGTACCCTATGAAGAAAGGGACGCAGTGTGTTCACTTGAGCGCGCGTTCCAAGCCACAACAATCGAAGACCAGGACCGCAAAAATGGAAGACTTCCCGAGGCGACCCCCAAGAAGAAGAAGGCTTCACCTAACCCAAGCCATCAGGAGGCAGGCGCCTCTGGAGGTGTTGGGTCAGGATCTGCGCCCAATCAGGGAGCGCCACCCTCTCTCGCATAGGAAGGCGCGCCCGGCGCCCTCCTCAGGCAGGGCTCGGGGGCTCTTTCTTGGAGAGCCACCGACTTTGCCAAGGTCGCGAGGAAGGCGCTCGGGCACCACTTGTAGGGGTGCTTCCAGGCACGTTTCCCTCAGGAAGGTACAAGGCAAGGAAGACCAGACCCTCAGGAATTCATCGCAAGCAACACTCAGGAGCTACAAGAGTCGAGAGTCATGCATGGCAGCCGCCGCTTGCCCGCCATGACCCCACATCCAGGCGAGGATGGTGGGCTGCGCGTCTGCATCGACGTGCCGGGGCTCAACCAAGCCGCGTATCAGGAGCGCCTTTGGCCTTCGCGCGCGGGGCATTGCGAGGGTCCGCCTCACAACTACGTTCGCATGCCTTTCGGCCTGCCGAGCGTGGTCGCCGCTCATCGGCACCTGCTGAGGAGCATTCGGGAGGCTCAGGAGGTCAGGCATGGTACGGTCCTGGCGGAGATGGAGATGGCTCTCGGAGACCCACCTGTGCCCCTGGAGCCTCCCGAGGCTCCAGGGCCTGGGGGCTCGTGAGGGTCGACGTCGTCATCGCGCATCGCCCGCTTCTTCAGCATCACTTCATCTTCAACGGCACTAGGTGACATCTTTCCAAGTTCCGTTTTTAGCTGGGAGCGCCCACAGGGCTGCATCATTCCCAGGCCGCGTGGGTCCGTCCCTGCGGCATGTATCCGTTTGCTTATGCTGTTTACTTACCTTGTCGGGGGCGCCCCTCGGGCTGCATCATCCCCGAGCTGCTCGGGCCTGGCCCAGCGGGATTTGCTTTTCCTGCGTCTACTTAAAATGAATTTCCTCCTGCGTGCTTAACTTACCCAACCTAATCGCCTGCTCGATTGACGCTTACCTATGGAGCCGCTCGCTCTGGCACGACATCTGCGCACGGGTCCATCCCTGCAACGCCGAAAAATCTGAGTGGTCGAGCTCTGGCCGCGGCAGCCCCGCAAGGCGCCACCTCACCAGGCCCTCAGTGCCCCAATCACTCCCCCGGAGCAACCAAAGGTTGGCTGGCAACCGTAACAACAGGTCTTGTTTCTCTTTATGACTGGTGTGCAGGACCTACTCCAGGAGCAATGCTAGGGACATCATGAGCTGTCTCTCCCTCTCTCCGGCACGGACCGCTTGCATGTTAACAGGGGAGCGCCTGAGCATCGCGACTCATGGGCTCCTACGGGCTCTCCAACCCTCACCCCTAGCCTTGACCCACGACATCGCGACCTGTCATACCAGTGGCGGCTGAGCTCGCTCGAGGGCCGGGACCTGAGGACGTAGAGCATTTGCATTCTAACCACCCTGCAGGAACACACCATTGATAAAGGCCCAGAGCCAGGCGCAACCGCCTCGAGGTAGGGCCTCGTGAGTCCCGCGCTGGCTCACGAGTGCCCAGATACACCTCTCCTAGCCCTACCATGCCGGCCATGTGTCAGGGCGGGGCTGTACACGCCCCGGGGACTCCTACCGGAGGGGAGCCCCCTCCCACGTACCAGTGGAAGCACCATGCTCCGCGCTGGCTGACGACACTGCCGAGGAGCGGCTATGCCCGTACACATACGGAAGCGCTATGCTCCACGCTGGTGATAAACAACTGAGGGCGGCCTCTGGCCGTACCAACCTCAGGGAGCCCAGAGCTCAGTGTCCGGCACCACGCGAGGGGGTTGGACACGGGGGCTATGCCCGGGCCTCACCCGAGCGCACGCCACCCAGCCAGGTCCCTCGGACCTGGTCGTCACGCACCCCTCCCCCAGCGGAGCCAAGGTATGGAAACCCGTTTGAATGTCAAGGGGGACTCCTGAGCATCGCGACTCAGGAGCCTAACTTGCCCCGTAGCCCCTCACTCCTTAGTCCTGTCCTGGTTTCCGGTCGGGGCTAACGCTGGGTGAGGTACGCGCGGGGCCGGGCCCTACCGACGCAGAACGATCGATCCACTCCTCGTTCCCCACTTTCCTACTTGTTGCTTGTGTGTCAAGGGGGACTCCTGAGCATTGCGACTCAGGAGCCTAATTTGCCACGTAGCCCCTCACTCCTTAGTCCCGTCCTGGTTTTCGGTCGGGGATAACGCTGGGTGAGGTATGCGCAGGGACGGGCCCTGCCGAGGTAGAGCGTGAGCAAGTAGGGGAGAAAAATGCAAATTCCCGGAAATTCAAAGCAAATATTACAAGCTATAGATTGTTTTACGACACCAAACACAAGTTTAAACGCCTCCGCGAGGCATGGTGCGTGCTGCAGGAATAAAAACAAGACAGAAGCCGCAAAGGGATCACTCTCCAGCGGCGGCGCCTCCTGGGGCCGCGGAGCTGGCGGCACCGCGCCCGGGCAAGATGCTGAAGGCACGGAACCTCCCCAACAAAGCTTCGACTCGGCCTTTCACGGCTTCAGCGCCTGCGGCGGCAAGGTCACCACTCACGGGCTCCAGCAGGCCGTCGAGATCGACGTTGGGGTCGCGCAGGTGGACGTGGCTGAGGACACGCGTCAGCGCCGCCGAAGACAGGGCATGCGCCTCAGCCTCGGCCGTGGGGCCAAGGCCGTCTACGACATTTTCAAGCGCATGGACCAGGAAGGGGAGCAGCTTGGCGGGGCCGTCCTCTGCGCCGGCTAGTGGCTCCTCCAAGCCGCTCTCGTAAAGCGTCTTCAGCGCGGCACGAGCCCTCTTCTCCATCTTCACGAAGGCCACCCGATCCTCCGCCAAGACCTTCGCCTTGGCGTCCAGCTCGACCCTCTCCTCCTGCAGCGACCGCTCCAGCGTCTCTAGTTCGCCGTGGTGGTCATCGAGCTTGGCGTCTCGATCCTTGACGGCAGCCTCCCGAGCCTTCATCTCCTTCTCCTTCTCCTGGCGGCCGTGGACCTCCTTGGCGAGCTCGTCGCGCAGGCCTTGCAGCTCGACCTCCAGCTCCTTGCAGCTCGACCTCCAGCTCCTTGCAGCGAGCCTTGGCAGCCGCAGCGTTGCCGAGGGCAGTGTCGCGGGCGGCCTTGGCTTGGTTGGCGGCCTGTTTCTCCCCATCGGAGGTCGCCACGGCCTGGCTTAGCGCTGCTCGGACATAGGCAGTAGAACGGGCCCAGCCAGAAGCTAGCTCCAGGCTCCCGGCTGCTAAGCGAGGGTCCGCGCTCAGAAGATCCTCCCGCAGCTGGCTTAGTTTGCTGGCGACCTGGTCCAGGACGGCGGTGGAGGAAGCAGAAGAAGCGGGAACCGGTGGAACAGGTGAAGAAGACGGCGGCGTGATCACGGCTTGGCAGGAAGGAACCCCCTAGGCCTTGGTCGCCCCGGCTGCAGCATCGAGCGCAGTTGACTCCAGAGTCAGCGGGGCCACGGGGGCTGACTCCCCGCCAGGGCGTCCCAGACGGCCTCGCGAGGACGATCGGACCAGGGAGGCGCGAGCCGCACCATCTTCCTCCCCAGCGGACGAAGGCACCACCCCGACAGATGGACTCGCCCCAAGCGGAGCCGAAGAAGCCCCTCTCAACCTCTTCACCGTGGGCGCCAGCCTGATAGGAGAATATGGACGTCAAGCCTCAGCGGCAGAAACCAAGCAAAGCGGGAATCAAGCACTTACTGGTCGTCGCTCGCGGACCCAAGCAACTTCCGGCCGAACTTGAAGCCCGAGAGCCTGCAGCTCAGGTCAGCCTCAGGAGGCCCGGAAGCAGAAGCCACATCGGGAGGGCTGGGGCTAGCTTCAGACCGCCCAAGGATCGGAGTGGACCCTGGGGGAACCAGCCCCGACCTGCCCTTCCTTGTGACCAAGGGAGAGTCCTCCCCTCCTCGCCCGGCGCCGGCATCGTCGTCATCCGGCATGGAGCGGAGGGCCCGAGACCTGAGCCGAGGGAAGGACTCCCCCGACTCCTCGCCAGTCGCCTCGAAGATGGACTCTTCCTCCTCCGCCTCTTCTTCCTCCTCACTCTCGCTGGAGCTGCCGGAGGACACGTCCACCATCGCCAGCGCCGCAAGATCCTCGGGAGCTACCACGGGCACCAGCCCCTCACCGTTGAAGGTGGGCATGGCGTTCATCACCTGCTCCCAGTCGTCTCGAGGGAACAGGGGGACGGGGGCGCCCACCAGCTAAGTATGTTTTTGGAGTCCCAGCCGGCAAGCTTTTGGGTTTTTTTGGTGTCCAACCGAGGTATTGAAGCTAACCCGGAGAAGATTAAGGCAATCACATCCCTGGCCAAACCAAGATGCATCAATGACATTCAACGGCTGGCGGGTCGTGTTGCTGCTTTGAGTCGGTTCATAAGCCGGTTAGGGGAGAAGGCGATGCCTTTGTATCAGATGATGAAGAAAACAGATGATTTTGTTTGGAGCGATGCTGCAAACTCTGCTTTTAAGGATCTGAAGACACAGCTTGCTGAGCCGCCGGTCCTTGCTGCTCCAGTTGAGAAAGAGCCGCTGTTGTTATACGTAGCCGCCAACTCACGAGCTGTTAGTGTGGCAATTATGGTGGAGCGAAGGAGGTTGGCAAGGAACATCCGGTTCAACGGCCGGTTTACTATGTCAGCGAGGTGTTAATTGAATCCAAACAACGATATCCACATTGGCAGAAGCTCGTATGTGGGGTGTTCATGGCGAGCCGGAAGCTTAAACATTATTTCCAGGGTCACCCAATCACTATGGTTAGCTCTGTTCCTTTGGGGGACATCATTCAAAACAGAGAAGCCATTGGACGAGTCGCCAAGTGGGCCATTGATCTTGGGTCTCATGGGTTGAAGTATGTACCACGTACTACCGTCAAGTCTCAAGCACTGGTTGATTTTATTAATGACTGGACAGAGATGCAGATGCCGGAAGAGAAACCAGACAACACATATTGGACTATTCACTTTGATGGGTCCAGACAACTGGAAGGCTCGGGGGCTGGAGTTGTTTTAACCTCCCCTCGAGGTGACAAATTTTGTTATGTGTTGCGGCTGATGTTTCCTTGCACTAACAACGCAGCGGAGTATGAAGCCTTGCTCCATGGTCTTCGAGTGGCCAAAGAGATGAGCCTGAGCCGGGTCCGGTGTCTTGGCGACTCAGATTTAGTGGCTCAACAAGTATCAGGCAAGTGGGATTCCAAAGATCCTCTCATGGCGGCTTATCGCCGTGAAGTTGATGCTGTCGCAGGGCATTTTAAAGGTTATCAGGTGGAGCACATTGACCATAGGAAGAACGAAGCGGCTGATGCTTTAAGCCGGTTGGGATCTCAGCGTAAGCCAGTGCCACCTAACACCTTTTTGGATGTTTTGCACAACCCGTCTGTTAAGTTACCCACAGAAGAAGATCTAGTCGTTCCTGACCCGGAGGTACAGTTGGTGGAGGCTCTTCATGTCATCCCAGATTGGACAGTGCCGTTCTTGGCTTACATGACCCGGGAAGAGTTGCCAGCGGATGAGACCCTGGCTCGACAGATAACCCGACGGTCTAAATCAATGATGATTTCTGATGGAGAACTATACCATCGCAGCATCTCTAGAGCGTTTCAGCGGTGTGTTTCCCCTGAAGAAGGCCAAGAAATACTTCATGAGATCCATGAAGGCGATTGTGGTCATCATGCCGGGTAAAAATCTCTGGTGGCCAAGGCTTTTCATCATGGTTTTTACTGGTTGTCGGCTCACGCTGATGCAGAGGATCTGGTCAGTAGATGTGATGGATGTCAAAAATTCGCACGACGAGCACATGTGCCGGCTCAAGAGCTCCGGATGATTCCAATCACTTGGACGTTTGCGGTCTGGGGGCTTGACATGGTTGGACCTTTCAAAAGGTCTAAGGATAAAAATACACATCTTTTAGTGGCAGTTGATAAATTCACAAAGCGGGTTGAGGCAGAGCCGGTGAGTAAGTGTGATGCGGCCACGTCGGTTCAGTTCATGAAAAAGGTGATCTTCTGTTTTGGTTTTCCACACAGCATTATCACTCACAATGGCACTAATCTATCCCAAGGGGCTATGGAGGAGTTTTGTCAACGTGAGCATATTCAGCTTGATGTTTTTTCTGTAGCTCATCCTCAATCCAATGGTCAAGCTGAGAGAGCAAATCAGGAAATTTTAAAAGGTCTCAAACCCCGGCTGATGGTTCCCTTATAGCGAACGCCGGGTTGTTGGGTAGAGGAATTACCCTTGGTGCTGTGGAGTATCAACACCACACCTAACAGGTCTACAGGTTACACACCTTTCTTCATGGTGTATGGAGCAGAGGCAGTGTTGCCTAGTGACATCCGTCATGACTCGCCCCGTGTGGCGGCTTATGTTGAAGCTAATAATGAACAAGCCATACATGATGCACTTGACTTGTTAGATGAGGAAAGAGACTTAGCAGCGGCTCGATCAGCAATTTATCAACAGGACCTGTGCTGTTATCACAGCCGCCGGGTTAAGTCCAGGACTTTTCAGGAAGGCGACCTGGTGCTCCGGCTCATCCAGGATCTGTCAGATGCACACAAGTTATCCCCACCTTGGGAAGGACCTTTTGTGGTCAGGAAGAACTTAAACAATGGGTCATATTACCTCATTGACGTTCGAGAACACAAAGATTCACGAAAGTCGGAAGAGGAGACCCGTCGGCCGTGGAACATTGCTCAGCTTCGGCCATACTACACCTGAGCAACCGGCTCTCATCGTGTGCATACTTTAGCATTGTATATACTATGATAAGGAATAAAGCAGGACCATCGGTCTCTTTTCTTTTCAAAGATTACACATCTTTGTTGTTTCTTATTTTCAAATGACTATTAAGGAGCTGATCATATTTGAATCAAGTCTAAACCTTTTTGGTCCGACTCAGGATCGTATTCGAATCTAGCTGCAACTATCATGGTCACTTGGCGGCTTCCTGTTCAAACATAGGTCGTATTCGAACCAAAGAGAACATAGCTGTTGTAACCCTCTTGATCGGCTCAAGGCCAAACTCACTAGGGGGCTTCCTGATCGTATCCGAATCACAGCTTAACCCATTTTTGGTCTGACTTGGATCGTATTCGAATCGGGGTCGTTAAAAACCTCTCAAGGTCATTTGGGGGCTTCTTGTTCAAACATAGGTCATATTCGAACCAAAGAGAACATAGCTGTCGGTACCCTCCTGATCGGCGCACCGCCAAAGCCACTGGGGGCTATATGGTCGTATTCGAACCTTAGCTTAACCCCTTTGGTCTGGTTTACTGATCGTATTCGAATCAGAAATCCCCAACCTTTAATTACAAGGATAATTTTATTTACCACCTGTTATTTGCCTTCTAGTTTTTTGTTGTCTCAATTTCATAAAATACAGCATGGTCACTTTCGCCGGCTGGACTATTTGACAACAAGCCACAAAGGTATGATAATCATTAAGTATTCAGGAGCATTGACTTCTAAAAAAAGATTGGATTATCAAACTTCATCATCCGGGTTATTTAAACCGGTGGTCCGGAGATCAAAGGTACAAATATGGCTATTGGTTATGCGCAATTGCCTCCTGTATTAATCAAGGGTTATTTCAGCCTTGTTTTCTCCTTTTATGTCTGTTTATGTTTTCTACTATGGTCGAAAATTGGCTATAAGCCGGGTGTTCTAACCCGTTCGGTACTAAGCCGCCAAGCCAGTTTTTTCTCTCATCTATAGGAACAGAGCTGAAGTATTGCAGGGACAACCATAAATATGATGCATATATTGACATCAAGGAAACACAGAATCACACACAAGTGTTTTATGCGCGATGGCATAGGCAAAGCATGCAGTGTTTTCACAGTTAATCTATTACAAGGCTTTTATAAGCCGATGAAGATGGTTATTACTCCTCCCTCACCGGTTCACCGCCCTCTGCTGGTTGGAAGTTGGGTTTTGACCAATCAAAACCATTCACGACGACAAATCCTGCTTCTTCGTCAATCAGGCTGGCCGGATCAACTTCCGGAGCAAATGTATTTTCACGAACAGGCAGGATTAAATATGTCACCTTGTATGAGGGAGTTGCCATCTTCTTATTTTCCATATCAAAACCTGGCTGATACTTCTCGATATTGGTTTCATCTCCAAGAATAGTCGCCTGAGGTCGGACTCCGCGCACGCAAGCCATGAAGTCATCTTGTTCAAAGGGAGATCCGTCTTCCTTCACGGTAGGATACCCTCTGGCTATGTCCGCCGGGTCTAGATCTGGCACCCAAGCCTTGGAGCGGCTCAGGGCAGTCAAAGCTCCGGCTCTGGCACAGGAGCGCATCACTTCTTGGAACCTGGCGGGTAGGATTGATAGCTTCTTTAAGACATCACTGAGCCGGTTGGGTCCTTGATTGGCAGGAGAGATAGCGGCAAGTGCCCGTTGTGCGCCAATATACAATTGCTCCACTAAGGTATACACTGCCTTCAGTTTAATCACAGGGTCTTGGCTCAGATTCTTGCTTCGTGGGCTGCTACCTCTGGAGCACTGCGTTGGATTTCCCCAAAGAGGAGAGGATGATGTAGCAAAGTAGCGTAAGTATTTCCCTCAGTTTTTGAGAACCAAGGTATCAATCCAGTAGGAGGCTACGAGTGAGTCCCTCGTACCTACACAAAAACAATAGCTCAACACAACCAACGCGCTTAGGGGTTGTCAATCCCTTCACGGTAACTTACGAAAGTGAGATCTGATAGATATGATAAATAATATTTTTGGTATAGAGATGCAAAGTGAAAAGTAAAAGGCAAAGTAAAAAGCAAAGCAATAATAAAGTGATGAAGATTTATATGATGAGAAAGAGACCCGGGGGCCATAGGTTTCACTAGTGGCTTCTCTCAAGAGCATAAGTATTCTACGGTGGGTGAACAAATTACTGTTGAGCAATTGACAGAATTGAGCATAGTTATGAGAAAATATCTAGGTATGATCATGTATATAGGCATCACGTCCGAGACAAGTAGACCGACTACTGCTTGCATCTACTACTATTACTCCACTCATCGACCGCTATCCATCATGCATCTAGATTATTAAGTTAAAAACAGAGTAACGCCTTAAGCAAGATGACATGATGTAGAGGGATAGTTTCATGCAATATGATAAAAACCCTATCTTGTTATCCTCGATGGCAACAATACAATACGTGCCTTGCTGCCCCTTCTGTCACTGGGAAAGGACACCGCAAGATCGAACCCAAAGCTAAGCACTTCTCCCATGGCAAGAAAAACTAATCTAGTAGGCCAACCAAACTGATCATTGGAAGAGAATTGCAAAGATAACCAATCATACATAAAAGAATTCAGAGAAGATTCAAATATTATTCATAGATAGACTGGATCATAAACCCACAATTCATCGGTCTCAACAAACACACCGCAAAAAGAAGATTACATCGAATAGATCTCCACGAGAGAGTGGGAGAACATTGTATGAGATCCAAAAAGAGAGAAGAAGCCATCTAGCTACTAACTATGGACCCGTAGGTCTGAAGTAAACTACTCACACTTCATCGGGGGGGGGGGGGCTTGGATGATGATGTAGAAGCCCTCCGTGAACGATGCCCCCTCCGTCGGAGCTCCGAAACAGGCCCCAAGATGGGATCTCGCGGATACAGAAGGTTGCGGCGGTGGAATTAGGTTTTTGGCTCCGTATCTGTCGTTTGGGGGTACGTGGGTATATATAGGAGGAAGAAGTACGTCGGTGGAGCAATAGGGGGCCCACGAGGGTGGAGTGCGCGCCTGGGGGGGCAGGCGCACCCCCTACCTCGTGGCCTCCTGTTAATTGGCTTGACGTAGGGTCCAAGTCTCCTGATTTGTGTTCGGTGAGAAAATCACGTTCCCGAAGGTTTCATTCCGTTTGGACTCCGTTTGATATTCCTTTTCTTCCAAACCCTAAAACAGGCAAAAAAATAGCAATTCTGGGTTGGGCCTCCGGTTAATAGAGTAGTCCCCAAAATAATATAAATGTGGATAATAAATCCCAATAATGTCCAAAACAGTAGATAATATAGCATGGAGCAATAAAAATTATAGATACGTTGGAGACGTATCAAGCATCCCCAAGCTTAATTCCTGCTCGTCCTCGAGTAGGTAAATGATAAAAACAGAATTTTTGATGCGGAGTGCTACTTGGCATAATTTTTATGTAATTCTCCTTAATTGTGGTATGAATATTCAGATCCGAAAGATTCAAGACAAAAGTTCATATTGACATAAAAATGATAATACTTCAAGCATACAAACTAAGCAATTATGTCTTATCAAAATAACATGGCCAAAGAAAGTTCATCCCTACAAAATCATATGGTTTAGTCATGTTTCATTTTCGTCACACAAGAATGCTATCATCATGCACAACCCCGATGACAAGCCAAGCAATTGTTTCATACTTTAGTAATCTCAAACCTATAAACTTTCACGCAATATATGAGCGCGAGCCATGGACATAACACTATAGGTGGAATAGAATATAATGAGGGGGTTATGTGGAGAAGACAAAAAGGAGGAAGTCTCACATCAACGAGGCTAATCAATTGACTATGGAGATGCCCACCGATTGATGTTAATGCAAGGAGTAGGGATTGCCATGCAACGGATGCACTAGAGCTATAGATGTATGAAAGCTCAACAAAAGAAACTAGTGGGTGTGCATCCAACTTGCTTGTTCACGAAGACCTAGGGCACTTGAGGAGGCCCATTGTTGGAATATACAAGCCAAGTTCTATAATGAAAAATTCCCACTAGTATATGAAAGTGATAACATGAGAGACTCTATACTATGAAGATCATGGTGCTACTTTGAAGCACAAGTGTGGCAAAGGATAGTAACATTGTCCCTTCTCTCTTTTTCTCTCATTTTTTCTTTTTTTTGGGCCTTTTCTTTTTTTATGGCCTTTCTCTTTTTTTGGGCCTTCTCTTTTTTTAGCCTTTCCTCTTTTTTTATATTCCTCACTTGGGACAATGCTCTAGAAAATGATGATCATCACACTTCTATTTATTTACAACTCAATGATTACAACTCGATACTAGACCAAAGATGACTCTATATGATTGCCTCCGGCGGTGTACCGGGATAAGCAATGAACCAAGAGTGACATGTATGAAAGAATTATTAACGGTGGCTTTGCCACAAATACTATGTCAACGACATGATCATGCTAAGCAATATGACAATGATGAATGTGTCATGATGAACGGAATGATGGAAAGTTGCATGGCAATATATCTCGGAATGGCTATGGAAATGCCATAATAGGTAGGTATGGTGGCTGTTTTGAGGAAGATATAAGGAGGTTTATGTGTGAAAGAGCGTATCATATCACGGGGTTTGGATGCACCGGCGAAGTTTGCGCCAACTCTCAATGTGAGAAAGGGCAATGCACGGTACCGAAGAGGCTAGCAAGGATGGAAGGGTGAGAGTGCGTATAATCCATGGACTCAACATACGTCATAAAGAACTCACATACTTATAGCAAAAATCCACAAGTCATCAAAAACCTTGGTACTACGCGCATGCTCCTAGGGGGATAGATTGGTAGGAAAAGACCATCGCTCATGTCCGACCGCCACTCATAAGGAAGACAATCAAATAACACCTCATGTGTCGGGTGGTGGGTGCGACATATGCCAACGGGTGGCTTATCTTTGTGGGAACCAGTAAGACATCACCGGTGCCTGGAAGCGGGATGAGGCGAAGCCATGCACGCCAGCGGATCTTACCCAGCTTCGGGGCTCTCCGAGGAGATAATACTCCTACTGCTGCTCTGCGGGGTCTCCGCATGCTCACTCGATGAATCAAGTAGCTACACAACGCTCCTTGAGCTGTTTTTTGGGGGGAGGAGGAAGAAAGGGCACGGCTAGCCTGCTTCTTCTCCTTGTGTGGGGTCTAGAACTAGCAGGGGGTCGAACCCTTTGCATGGGTGCTCCGGGGGGTTTATATAGGCCTACCCCCCGGGGGTACAATGGTAATCCGGCTGGGCACGGGGCCCAGCCGTCTGTGACTGCGCTCACCGGCTTCTGCGCCGGCTGCTGGGGCCCGCCGACTGGTGGGTCCCGCCGGCTGCCAACTCCTTGGTCGACAGGCAGGCCCCACTGTCCGGGGCCAGGTCGGCGGCTGGTCACTGTGGCTTCATCTTGTTGACGTGAGCTTCATCGTGGTAAGCGCGGCTATAGTACCGCCGCCTGTCGGATGATCGCTGTAGCCTTACCGCGTCTTGTCTCCTTAATGGGGCGTCTTCTTCGAGGGAGGCGGCAAGCCAGCTGCGGGGAGCCGGCTCTGTCTTGGGCCGGCTGGTTGGAAGCGTGGCCGCCTTTGGCCGTCTCTCTGCGCAAAGGGGCCCACCGCCTGTGGGCCGCGCTGGCGGCCCATCGTGGGTGAGGCCAGGGTCAACATGGCAACAGTGCTGCGCCGGACGGGTCATGCCTACCCCGTACGGCGCACTGTGCCAGGCGTGCCCCGGGATTCGAGGGTGGCAGGCTCTTCTGTAGCCACGCCCCGTCGCACCGCCGTTAGGTGGGTGCAAACTTTGTGGGTACGGTCTTGACTGCTTTACGAGGAGCCAGCTTCTTGGAGTCGGCCTTCTCATAGCCGGCTTCTTGGAGTCGGCCTTCTTATGAGGGCTAGAGCCGGACCGCCTTCCGAAAGCCGGCCTTGATCGCAGCCAGCTAGGGGAAGGTGGCCCCGCGTCTTGGATTCTTGAGAGCCAGGTGGGCTCGTAATTTTTCAGAAGTGCCAGGGGAGGCCGGCTAGGCTACCCATGGCTATTTACTCCGATAGTAGTCCCCGAAGCTGATCGAGCTCCGAGGTGAGCAGTGGGGACGAGAAGCTTGGTCAGCTTCCTATCCTGAAGAGCCGGCTTCGCGGGCGTACGCCGACTTCAGATCGCCCCGCGTAGGCGGGAGGAGAGGGGACCTGCGTGCTGACCACGGGCCCTCTCGCGGCGACGTGGCGGCAGGATCCTGCGAGCGCACGCGCGCGACGGGACGCCGCCGTAGGCCCGGGCCCGCCACTCGCGAGCCTCGGTCCGGGCACGGATCTCCCGTGGCCCACAGGGCCGCTCGCCTTCTCAAGGCAGTTTTCGTCTCGCCATTAAGGATCGATAATCGCGGGGCGTGGGGGGTGGGCACGATCGATCCCGACGCTTCCCCACGCCACGCCTCCTCGGCTCCGCCACGTGAGCCTATAATTAGGGGGAGGAGGGGGAGCGACAGAGGTTTGCATGCTCCCTCCCACTCCGTCCCTCCTGACCCTCATCTTCTTCCTATCGCTGCCGCCGCAGCCTCCCGTCTCAGCGCCGTCGCGTCTCCACGCCACCTCACTCCCATGGCGTTGTCAAGCTCCTGGGACGGCTCCAACGTCCATGAAGACCACGTGGAGTTCCTTCGCCAGACCCGGCGCCTGCCCGGCACCGACCGCGTACAGGTCCGCCTGGCGCCCGCGAGGGAGATCTCGCCGGCGCCAGAGGAGGGCGAGCAGGTCGTCTTCCGCTCGCACTGCCTGCGCGGCTTCGGCCTCCCGGCGAGCGGGTTTCTGCGCTCCTTCCTCGACTTCTACAACCTCCAGTCGCATCACCTCACGCCCAATGCGGTGATGCTGCTGTCGGCCTTCGTCTCCCTCTGCGAAGGCTTCTTGGGGCTGCTCCCCACGCTGGAGCTCTGGGGAGAGTTCTTCCAGAGCAAGCTCGGCACAATCGTCGCCGGCGTGCCTGCCCCCTGCGGAGCCTTCATCGCCATGAGGAGGGCGAGCGAGAACAATCCGTTCCCGCCCATCCCCCTGATCCAGTCGGTAAAGGTCTGGCAGAGATCTTATTTCTATGTGAAGAACGTCGCCGAGCAAGAAGACTACATCAACCTGCTGGCTTACGTAGCCGGCCCACCGGCTGGGAGGCAGCCCTCGTGGAGCTTCCGGTCCCGGTCGTTGTCTCCGGCCGGGAACGCCGCCATCTCCCGGCTTCGGGTGCTGATTCAGTCAGAAGGCTTGCGCGGGGCCGACTTGGTGGCCGCCTTCGTGGAGCACCGGATCCTTCCTCTCCAAAGCCGGCCCCATATGATGTGTCAGATGAGCAGCCGCTTCAACCCAAGCCGGCTGAGCACATGGGAGATGCCCCATGCGGAGGTGGCGCTCATGGTCAATTACATTGCCAACTGCAAGCTCGGCGGGGACTGGCAATACGGCAAGGCGCCGTATTCTCGCGCAAATCCTCCACCCGTGGTAAGTTTCTCTCGTTATCTTCTTTTTCGTCGTCAGCCGGCTTCGTGACGGCCGGCTTCTGACCAGTCGGTTCTTTGAGCAGAACCCTCTTCTTGCGCCGCCGGCCAGGGTGGCAGGGATTGAACGCCAGTACGCCCCCGACCGCACGGTGGATGACGTTGACGACCCGGACTTGGGGGCGGCTGCCATGGAAGACGCCGTCATGGGGGACAGTGCCGAGCCCGGAGGCTCAAGGTTCACCGCGAGCTTCGAGGACTGGCCGGACGATTTCGAAGCCGAAGTCGCTCCGCGTCGCCAGCCGGCGGCCGACCAACAGGGCGCGGGCTTGTCTGTCGCGCCGGCTGCCGGCGGCGCGCATAAGCGCTGGGCCGCTCTAGGCCTCTTCGGCAGTCGGCCGAAGAAGTCCAAGCCTTCCACCGCGGCGACAAAGCGAGATGAGGCGGCCGCGAAGGCGGCCCGCTTCCGCAAGGCTGTGAAACAGCCCCAGGCGGTCTCGGCGTAAGTCTTCAATTGCTTTGCCGCACTCGTGGTTGTTCTCTTTTCTTCGAATTTCTTCTTAACTTTTCCTCGCTTGCTGGACAGGGCGCCGCTTTCCCTTGAGCGGGGCCCGGGCGGCTCCGTCGTGGGGCCGACTGGAGGGTCTTCAAGCTCCCGCCGCGTGGACCCCCGCGCCGATGTTAGGTAGGCCACAGAGTGGAACGCCCGCGAAGCGCAGGAGGAGCGCGAGGCGGCGGAGAAGGCGGCCACCCAGGCGGCGCAGGAGCAGGCCGGAGAGGTAGCCAAGGCCCAGAGGGAGGCGGCTACCGCGGAGACGGAGGCGGAAAGCTCGCGTAGCCAGCCTCCGCTGCTCGCCGTTCCTCTCCGAGCCGTAGCCCCCGACACCCCGTTGCCCTTGGCGGAGGAGATCATCCAAGACCCGCCACCGTTGGATAGGGAGGAGGACCCCGTGGCCTTGGCGGGGAGAGCGCCGCCTGTGGCGCCAACCGGAGCGGGTCAAGGCGGTCAATCGTCAGCAGCGCCGGAGGAGCCAGCCGGCGGTGAGCCGGAGAGCAGAGCCGGCCTCGAGGTGCAGCTGGCGACGGGCCGTCGCGCTGGGAGAGGCGCCGCTCCGCCGGAGTTGCGCCGAGCCGCGGGCGCAGGCCAGCCGGCGGGAGATCTGGAGGCGGCCAGCACCGCCGTGTCCGAGTGGACTCCCAGCGGGGGGACTGGAGAGCTAGATGCGGCGGCTCAAGGGGTCCGGAGCCGGCTACGAGCTCAAGCCGCCCTGCTGCAACAGCTCAACCAAGAGTTCTTGTCAACGCGAACCACTATCCGGGTGAGTCCTTCGCTCTTGGCTGCTTTGCTTTCTTGATTTCTTCCGTGGGGGCTCGTCAGCACACCCACTGGGTGTAGTCCCCGAGATTCGGGCCGACTGCTGCGCAGTCGGGTCGGATCTTTCTTGACGACTCTTTTCTTATTGATTTTCTTTTTCTTTTTCTTCAGGGGCCAACGCCGAGTTGAGGAAGGAGCTTGGCGAAGCGAAAGCCGCCCTTTACACCAAAGAGGCCGAGTGCGCTGCCTTGGTCCAGGAACGGGATCGCCTGGCCAAGAAGCTGGCCGACCAAGAGGAAAGCCATAAAGCGGCTCTGCAGGCGGCGCGGGAAAGTGAAGCCACCTTGCTGGCGGAGTATGAGATGGAGGCGGCGAACTGGTCTGAGACCCGGCGAGCCTTGGATGAAAGCTTCGGCCGGATCGAGGACTTGATCGACGGTAAGTTGCCTTCCTCGGCCCTTCTCCTGCCCCTTGCCGCCTGGGTCTTTTGACTTATCTTGAGCTGTTGCTTGTTGTTTCTTGCAGATTACTTCCCGGGCTACTCCGCCTTCGCCGCCCAAAGCATTGAGGCCCATCGCGAGGCGCGCCGGCAAGCGGGGGCCGACATCGCGCCAGATGCAAACCGGACCCTTGAGGAGCAGCTCCTGGCTGTCCAGGCACGGTTGCAGCCGGCTCATCGGATGCTTCGCCGGCTCCAATGTGCTGGGGCGCAAGTGCTGGCCGCCCTCTGGCCCGGCGAGACGATCCCCCGCACTCCAAGCCGAACTGCCGACTGGCTGGAAGTCGCAGTTGGTCGCTTCGAGGCTTGGAAAGCGTCAGCGGCCCGCCTCGGAGCCGGGCGGGCGTTGGAATTCGTTCGGGCTTGGTACCCAGGGCTGAGCCTGGACCAGCTGCGCACTTGGCGGATGGAGGCCGACGCAGAGCTGGAGGCGGTGAGGCCGGCTATCACCCAGCGGGCTTCGATGATCGCTGAGTGCACCGACATCAGCGTTTTCGCACCCGAAATCGATGATGACGGTGTCGCTCAGCCGGAGGAGTGGTTCGGGCTGAAACCGGCGGTGGGCGAGGACTCGGCAGAGGAGATTGCCTCCAGCGATGAGGGTGAAGATGACGAAGACAAGGACGGCGGAGACGTCGAGCCGGCTGGTGGAACAACCAGCCGACCTCAGGCCGACCGTGCTTCCAACAACGAGGTGCGTGGAAACGCGCCCTCTGCGGGAGGCGGCGACCAAGCCGAAGTTCGTCAGCCGGCCGCTCCTTCAGCCGGCACGACCGTCTCCGCCAACCAGTCAGGCTTGTCGGCCACTCCTCCAGCTTGACCTGCCGTCTTTATCTTTCCTGCTTTGTTGTCTTTGAACAATCTTTTGTTAAGTTTTCGCATTTCCACCCACTGGGGATGTATCCAAACTATGTTGAATGCTGGCCTCTTGGAGGTCTTTTTATGTAAATATTATCATCTGCATGTTTGGTTTCCATTCACGTATGCTTGTTTATCCTTAGGCTTTTTCCTTTGCCGCCTTCCCTCTTTGGGGAGGCAAGTACTTGAGCTTTCTTGGATTAAAGTAAAGTGAATGGAAACCGGCCGGCCGGCTACTCTGGTAGCCAGTCGGCGGTGTGAGAAAAACCAGCTTTTGTTATGTTAGTCCGTTAGTCCCTAGCCGTTTTTCGTGTGGGCGGTCGTTCCTACCTTTAACTCTTGCCAGCCGGACAGCCGGTTCTTCGAACTGCGACTTTGGCAAGAGAAGGCTTGAGAGTCGGCACACTACTTGTCTGACTGCGAGTAGGACTTCTAACATAACTTCAGTCGGCCAGTCCCCGAGCCGACTAGTCGAACTCGGTGCCGAACGGAATAAGTAAATGATACGACAAGGTCATAAGCATGATATTTTTCATTCATAAATAAGGGATGGCAGTCCCCGAGCCCTCCTCGGGGAGCCTATTGTCTTGTACTTAATACAAAAGTTAGTGTGATACATACTGCCTTTCAACTGTAAAATCTTCGAAGGAGGTTGGCGTTCCATGGCCGTTCCGACTCCTTGCCGGAGTCGTCTCTCTTGTGTGCCTTCGGCTTCTGTGCGTCAATCAGGTAGTAGGAGTCGTTGCCTAGAGCTCTGCTGATGACGAAAGGGCCTTCCCAAGGGGCTGAGAGCTTGTGCTAGCCAGCTGTTCGCTGAATCAGCCGGAGCACAAGGTCGCCCTCTTGGAAAGATCTTGGCCTGACCTTCCGGCTGTGGTAGCGGCGCAAACCCTGCTGGTAAATTGTAGACCGGCTGAGAGCTAACAGCCGGCTTTCTTCCAGCAGGTCGACGCCGTCTTCTCGTGCTTCCTTGGCCTCCGCTTCGGTGTACATGGTTACTCGAGGCGAGTCGAATTCGATGTCAGTTGGGATGACCGCCTCGGCACCATACACAAGGAAGAAAGGGGTGAAGCCGGTTGACTTGTTTGGTGTAGTGCGCAGACTCCAGAGGACAGCCGGCAGCTCATCGAGCCAACAGCCGGCTGAGCGCTCCAGAGGTACAACCAGTCGGGGCTTGATGCCGGAGAGGATGAGGCCGTTGGCTCGCTCGACCTGGCCGTTTGACTGCGGGTGGGCGACGGATGCTAAGTCCAGCCGGATGCCTTGGGCTGCGCAGAAACGTGCCAAGGCTCCTTTGGCGAAATTCGTGCCATTGTCGGTGATGATGCTGTGCGGCACGCCGTACCGAGTTGTTATGTCGGCGATGAACGTCACGGCAGTCGGCCCATTCAGCTTCTTGATCGGCTTCGCCTCAACCCACTTGGTGAATTTGTCCACGACGACGAGCAAATGCGTCAAGCCGCCGTGCGCCGTCTTGAATGGGCCCACCATGTCCAGTCCCCAAACGGCAAAGGGCCAAGTGAGGGGAATGGTCTTGAGTGCCGAAGCCGGCATGTGTTGCTTGGAGCTGAAGAGCTGGCATCCCTTGCAATGCTTGACTAATTCTTTGGTGTCGTCCAAAGCAGTCGGCCAGAAGAAACCATGGCGGAAGGCTTTGGCGACAAGTGATCTTGAGGCCGCATGGTGGCCGCATTCTCCTTGGTGAATGTCTGCGAGGATTGCAATGCCCTTCTCTTGCTCGACGCACCGTTGGAGGATTCCAGTGACGCTGCGCTTGAGTAGTTCTCTGTTGACGATTGTGTACGCTCCGGCTCGACGCTGGACTTGTCTTGCTTCTGTTTCGTCAGCCGGCAGGTCTTGGTTTACTAGGAAGTTGAGGATGGACTGAGCCCATGATGGAGCCGCGACTTCTTCTACTGCCAAAGTGGCTACCGCCACCCGGGTGGGCGGGCTGGGCGGTGAGGTGCTGGAGTCAGCCGCCGGCTGTAGTGCTGGTGCAGTCCCCGAGCCGGCTGCCGAAGTTCCCGGGCCGGCTACCGCAGTCCCCGAGCCGGCTGCCGAAGTTCCCGAGCCGGCTGCCGAAGTCCCCGAGGCGGCTGCCGAAGTCCCCGAGCCGGCTGCCGAAGTCGCCGAGCCGGCTGCCGAAGTCCCCGAGCCAGCTGCCGAAGTCCTCGAGCCGGCTGCCGAAGTCACCGAGCCGGCTGCCAAAGTCCCCGAGCCGGCTACGGGGGTCTTGGGGTCGGCTACTTGATTCTTTGAGCTGGACCTGGCCGCATCGGGGTCAGGCGGCATGAAGATGGAATCGGATTCCGGAGACGGCTTGATAGACGGCTTGAGGAGGCATTGTAGAGCGACGCCGGTTGGAATTGCTTGCCGAGTGGAGCCTATTCGAGCCAGGGCATCGGCTGGCTCGTTGTCGGCTCGTGGTACGTGGAGGAACTCACATCCTTCAAAGTATCCGCTGAGTTGTTGGACCAGGAAACAGTAGCTCGCCATATTCGCGTCCTTGGCGTCCCAGTTGCCGGATGATTGCTGGACTACCAGGTCCGAGTCGCCATAACATAGGATCCGGCGAATGCCAAGTTCTTTGGCAAGCCGGAGCCCATGTATGAGCGCCTCGTACTCGGCCACATTGTTGGAGGCGGCAAAGTGGATTTGTAGCGTGTATCTGAGCTTGTCGCCTTTGGGAGAGGTAAGGACGATGCCGGCTCCCAAGCCGGTGCGCATCTTGGACCCGTCGAAGTGCATGCGCCAATGGGTGAAGTCGGGAGCCGGCGGCTGGTACTGGGTCTCGGCCCAGTCGACGAGGAAGTCGGCCAGTGCTTGGGACTTGATGGCAGTGCGGGGCTGGTAGAAGATCGTGTACGGGGCCAGCTCGATGGCCCATTTCGCCACCCGGCCGGATGCATCCCAGCTGCCTATGATCTCGGCTAGCGGGGCAGTGCATACGACCGTGACGGGATGCTCTTGAAAGTAGGGCTTCAGCTTCTTGGCGGTGAAGTACACGCCGTAACACATCTTTTGGTAGTGCGGGTAGTTCTGCTTTGAGGCGGATAGCACCTCGCTCAAATAATACACCGGCCTCTGGACCGGCTGGGCTCGGCCTTCTTCCGGGCGCTGGACTACGATGACGGTGCTGACCACCCGGCTGGTTGCAGCGATGTAAAGGAGCATGGGCTCTTTCTCGGTCGGCGCCGCGAGGATAGGCGGCGTGGCCAGCATCTTCTTCAGCTCGTGAAAAGCTTGGTCGGCCTGGTCGTTCCAGTCGAAGTGAGTGCTCTTCTTCATGAGGCGGTAGAGGGGGAGAGCTTTCTCTCCGAGCCGGCTCATGAAGCGGTTCAAGGAGGCCAAGCACCCGGTGAACTTCTGAATGTCTCGAAGCTTGGTAGGGATCGCCATTCTCTCGATGGCCTTGATCTTCGCCGGGTTGCATTCGATGCCGCGTTCGGAGATCAGGAAGCCTAGGAGCTGGCCGGCTGGCACCCCGAACACGCATTTCTCGGGGTTAAGCTTGATTTGGAACCGGCGCAGGTTCTCAAATGTTTCCTTGAGGTCTTCCAGCAAGGTGCCACGCTTCTCCGTCTTCACCACGATGTCGTCCACGTAAACGTGAGCATTCCTGCTGAGCTGCTTGAGGAGGCACTTCTGCATGCAACGCTGAAAAGTGGCACCGGCATTTCTCAAGCCGAATGTCATAGTCAGGTAGCAGAAGGCTCCGAACGGCGTGATGAAGGTGGTCTTCAGGCGGTCGTCCGGGTCTAGCTTTATCTGGTGATATCCGGAGTAAGCATCCAAAAAACTCAACAGCTCGCATCCGGCCGTGGAGTCTATCACTTGGTCAATCCTTGGAAGGGCAAAAGGATCTTTGGGGCAAGCCTTGTTGAGACTTGTGTAGTCTATACACATGCGCCACTTGTTATTCTTCTTTAGCACAAGGACCGGGTTGGCGAGCCACTCTGGAAAGAAAACTTCCATGATAAAGCCGGCCGCCAAGAGCCGGGCTATCTCCTCCCCTACAATCCTGCGTTTCTCCTCCGACAATCGGCGAAGGGGTTGTCTGACTGGCTTTGCGCCTTCTCGGACATGTAGTTTGTGCTTGGCGAATTTCCTCGGAACACCCGGCATGTCCTTGGGGGACCACGCAAGGATGTCCCGATTCTCACGGAGGAAATTGGCGAGCTCGCCGTCCTATTTGCTGTTCAGGTTTGCCCCGATGACAGCAAACCTCTCTGGATGCTCGGGGTCAAGGGGTATCTTCTTCGTCTCCTTGGCCGGCAGGAAAGATCCTTGAGCATCATGCTCCTTGGGGTCGGGGGACACGGCCGACTGCTTGCCGGCTATGGCCACGACTCGGTCCAGCATCTTCTTCTCTTCGGCGATCACAAGGGACTCGACCAGCCGGCTGCTGGCCGCTGCGCACTCAGAGGACTTCTTGTAGTCACCGGCTACGGTGATGACGCCTTTGGTGCTTGGTATCTTCATCTTGAGGTATGCATAGTGCGGAACCGCCATGAATTTGGCCAAGGCAGGTCGGCCCAGCAATGCATGGTAAGGGCTCTCCAGGTCCACCACTTCAAACCAGATCGCTTCCCGGCGGAAATGCTCCTTGTCCCCAAAAAGTACATCAATCTTGATTTTGCCAATGGGGGCGCAGGACAGGCCGGGTACGATGCCGTGGAACACTGTCCGAGTGGGCGTGTGCTGTTTTGTCTTGACGTTCAGCTTCTCCAGGGTGTCACGATACAGGATGTTGATGCTGCTCCCGTCGTCTATCAACACACGGGAGAAGCGGGCGGCGCGTCTGTCCGTCGCAAGGGTGGCTTCCAGGACCAGAGCATAAGAGCCAGGAGACGGCATCACCTCCGGATGGTCGGCCCGGCTCCAGCTGATGGGCTTTTCTGACCAATGCATGTGTCCAGCGGGGTTGGCAGCGACCACGCCAACTTCTGGCGCTCTTGGCGTTTGCTGCGCCGGTCTTCGGGCTGGCTTGTAAAGACGATGTAGGTTGCTTGCTCATCAGGAAACTCGTCATGCACGGCTCCGACTGCGGGCCGAGCGGCCGAAGGCGGTGGAGGCGGAGGCGGCGGGCCGGCAGGCGGAGGTGGCAAGAGCCCCTCGCCCTTAGAGATTCGGGTGAGCCAGTTGCACTTCCGGGTCGTGTGGTTGGAAGGCTTCGCGCCGCTGTGGAACTTGCAAGGGGCGTCGAGGGTTTGCTCGTAGGAGAAGGCGGGCTGCCAAGACGGCCTTCCGCCCTTGGGCTTCTTGGGCGCCGGTCATTCTTCAGGCGGTGCATCTTCGACTGTGGCCACCTGCCCGCTGGCGGGAGGCGGCGCGGGGCCCTTGCGCTTGTTGTCGTTCGAGTTGGGGTGTCGGCCGGGTTCTCCAGCCGGCGTCTTGGGCGCCGGGTTGAGCACCTTTCCGGACGCGTCTACCCGAAGCTCGGTCTTCATCGAGGAGTCGGCGGTGGCGCACTTGTCCGCTATGTCCAGAAGCTCGTCGAGGGTAGCCGGCTCGTCGCAGAGGAGCTTGGGCTTGAGGAGGGTGCCTTCTCGGCATCCGGCTGTGAAGTATTCTATGGCTTGCACCTCGTGAACCCCTTCACAGGAGTTGCGGAGCTCGGCCCAACGTGTGAGGTAATCGCGAGTGGACTCGGCGGGGCCTTGTACGCACAAGGAGAGCTGTCTGGGCTTGGGAGCCCGCTTGTAGGTGCTCGTGAAGTTGCGGATGAAGGCTTCTGTGAAGTCTAGCCAGCTGTTGATGCTACGTGGCTTGAGGTTGTTGAGCCAGGTCCGCGCCGTGCCCTGCAGCATGAGGGGCACGTACTTCACGGCGACGCGCCGATTGCCGTTGGCTATGCTAACTGCGGTGGAGTAGTCGATCAACCAATCTTCTGGCTTCACGGAGCCGTTGTACTTGGGCGTGTCTCTTGGGAGCGAGAACCCTTTGGGAAAGGGCTCGTCGCGGATGCGGGGGCCAAAGCAAGGCGGGCCGACATCGTCTTCTTCTTCCAATGCCAGGGATCGCGCCAGGCGGTCGATCCGATGACGGGCATCGTTCTCGCCAATTTCTTCGCAGCGGCCCAGCCGGCCGCTGAGAGTCGGGTGCGCCACTGGCGGTGAGGCGGGATATCTCTCTCCACGGGGCGGAGGCGGAGGCGGGTCGCCCCGCCACTCCATGGCTCGGGCATGACCGTCCGCGTCCCGCTCGATGGAGATCCGGTTCCGGCTGCGGCTGGTAGCCGGCTCCTTCTCGCGTCGCGCGCGGGTATTGCTCGTAGTCTAGAGATCCGGGTCCGGCTGCGGCTGGTAGCCGGCTCCTTCTCGTAGTCGAGGCGCGGGGGAAGGCTTTCCGCGCGAGCGTCGGCTTCGTGCCGCTGCGTGGCGGCGTCAATCAATTGCTGGATGCGCCGGGTCATGTGGGGAAGGTCTTCGGCCTCCAGGCCGTCCAGCTCGTCTATGGCCGCCTGGGCGGCATGCAAGTTCTCGAGCGGAGTGGCATAGACCGGGCGGTCGACTCCCAGCGTGTCGGTGATGACGGCGCCGCGTTGCTTGACAAGGCCGGCCCAGCTTGGCCCGCCCGGGGCCGGCGTACCGAAGGCGGCGCGGTCAGCCTCGCGCTGGTAGGCCTCAGTGAGGCATCTTATGGAGGCCAGCCTCCGGCCCTCTGCGAGGAGAGCGAGGCGGCGTGCCTCCAGTGCTTCGTCGTCGGCGTCGGCCGGGAGAGGAGCGGACAAGTCATGGGCCGCCGCGCGCTGGGCGTCGCGGGCGCTCTCGTCGGCCAGGCCGCCGTGGCCGACAACCATCACTTCGGCGGTGACAGCATCGCAGCCGTCGGCTCGAGGAAGCGGGTCGTTGTAGATTGCGACGTTGGTGGGGAAGGCGTCATAGGAGGCCGTGTCGGAGTCGACAGGCATCGGGTCGGTGGAGCCAACCGACTCCAGGTCCGCAGCGGGCTCGCTGGAGACATGGAGCTGGCCGAGAAGGTTGGCGAGGCAGTCAGTGCCCGCATCGGAGGCGAGCTCATCGGAGATGAAGGTCTCGTCGGGGAGATCGGCGAGGCCGCTTGCCGCGCAGATGCTGGTGACGCCTTGCAGCGCGTCGTGGCAAGCGCCATCGGGCGTGCCGGGCTGGCTACGCTCGCTGGGGAGGAAGAGGGTTCCCGTCCAGAACAGGTCTCCGGACGACGGTGCGCCTGGCCCCACGGTGGGCGCCAAATGTCGGGTGGTGGGTGCGACATATGCCAACGGGTGGCTTATCTTTGTGGGAACCAGTAAGACATCGCCGGTGCCTGGAAGCGGGATGAGGCGAAGACATGCACGCCGGAGGATCTTACCCAGCTTCGGGGCTCTCCGAGGAGATAACACCCCTACTGCTGCGCTGCGGGGTCTCCGCATGCTCACTCGATGAATCAAGTAGCTACACAACGCTCCTTGAGCTATTTTTTGGGGGGAGGAGGAAGAAAGGGCACGGCTAGCCTGCTTCTTCTCCTTGTGTGGGGTCTAGAACTAGCAGGGGGTCGAACCCTTTGCATGGGTGCTCCGGGGGGTTTATATAGGCCTACCCCCCGGGGGTACAATGGTAATCCGGCTGGGCGCGGGGCCCAGCCATCTGTGACTGCGCTCGCCGGCTTCTACGCCGGCTGCTGGGGCCCGCCGACTGGTGGGTCCCGCCGGCTGCCAACTCCTTGGTCGACAGGCAGGCCCCACTGTCCGGGGCCAGGTCGGCGGCTGGTCACTGTGGCTTCATCTTGTTGACGTGAGCTTCATCGTGGTAAGCGCGGCTACAGTACCGCCGCCTGTCGGACGATTGCTGTAGCCTTACCGCGTCTTGTCTCCTTAATGGGGCGTCTTCTTCGAGCGAGGCGGCAAGCCGGCTGCGGGGAGCCGGCTCTGTCTTGGGCCGGCTGGTTGGAAGCGTGGCCGCCTTTGGCCGTCTCTCTGCGCAAAGGGGCCCACCGCCTGTGGGCCGCGCTGGCGGCCCGTCGTGGGTGAGGCCAGGATCAACATGGCAACAGTGCTGCGCCGGACGGGTCATGCCTACCCCGTACGGCGCACTGTGCCAGGCGTGCCCCGGGATTTGAGGGTGGCAGGCTCTTCTGTAGCCACGCCCCGTCGCACCGCCGTTAGGTGGGTGCAAACTTTGTGGGTACGGTCTTGACTGCTTTACGAGGAGCCGGCTTCTTGGAGTCGGCCTTCTCATAGCCGGCTTCTTGGAGTCGGCCTTCTTATGAGGGCTAGAGTCGGACCGCCTTCCGAAAGCCGGCCTTGATCGCAGCCAGCTAGGGGAAGGCGGCCCCGCGTCTTGGATTCTTGAGAGCCAGGCGGGCTCGTAATTTTTTCAGAAGTGCCAGGGGAGGCCGGCTAGGCTACCCATGGCTATTTACTCCGACATCATGTTTCAAACTTGTTGCATAACGTTTACCCTACGTGCATGCTACGGGACTTGCAAACCTCAACACAAGTATTTCTCAATTTCACAACTACTCAACTAGCACGACTTTGATATTATGACCTCCATGTCTCAAAACAATCATCAAGCATCAAACTTCTCTTAGTATTCAACACACTCATAAGAAAGTTTTATTATTAATCTTGCATACCAAGCATATTAGGATTTTAAGCAAATTTCCATGCTATTAAGACTCTCAAAATAATCTAAGTGAAGCATGAGAGATCAATAGTTTCTATAAAACAAATCCACCACCGTGCTCTAAAAGATATAAGTGAAGCACTAGAGCAAAATTATAAAACTCAAAAGATATAAGTGAAGCACTAGAGTAAAACTATAGAGCTCAAAAGATATAAGTAAAGCACATAGAGTATTCTATCAAATTCCAAATTATGTATGGCTCTCTCAAAAGGTGTGTACAGCAAGGATTATTGTGGTAAAAAAATAAGCAAAGACTCAAATCATAAAAGATGCTCCAAGAAAAACACATATCATGTGGTGAATAAAAATATAGCTCCAAGTAAAGTTACCGATAGAATTAGACGAAAGAGGGGATGCCTTCCGGGGCATCCCCAAGCTTTGGCTTTTAGGTGTCCTTAGATTATCTTGGGGGTGCCATGGGCATCCCCAAGCTTAGGCTATTGCCACTCCTTGTTCCATAATCCATCAAATCTTTACCCAAAACTTGAAAACTTCACAACACAAAACTTAAAGTAGAAAATCTCGTGAGCTCCGTTAGCGAAAGAAAACAAAAGACCACTTCAAGGTACTGAATGAACTCATTTTTTGTTTATATGGGTGTTATACCTACTGCATTCCAACTTCTCTATGGTTCATAAACTATTTTACTAGCCATAGATTCATCAAAATAAGCAAACAACACACGAAAAACAGAATCTGTCAGAAACAGAACAGTCTGTAGTAATCTGTAGCTAGCGCAAGATATGGAACCCCAAAAATTCTAAAATAAATTTCTGGACGTGAGGAATTTATCTATTAACCATCTGAAAAAAGAATTAACTAAATATCACTCTCTAAATAAAAATGACAGTAGTTCTCGTGAGCGCTAAAGTTTCTGTTTTTTACAGCAAGTTCAACAAGACATTCCCCAAGTCTTCCCAACGGTTCTACTTGGCACAAACACTAATTAAACACAAAAAACACAACCAAAACAGAGACTAAATAATTTATTTATTATTAAGCAGGAGCAAAAAGCAATGAATAAAAATAAAATTGGGTTGCCTCCCAACAAGCGCTATCGTTTAACGCCCCTAGCTAGGCATAACAAGCAAGAATAGATCTAGGTATTGCCATAATAGTAAGATAGATTATTAAAACTCATTTCATATTCTCTACGTTCGGCAGCAAGTTTTCTTTGAGGAAAGCAAAATTAATCAAAAGGGCTAAATTTAACGCGACAAAAGTCCCCAAGATCAACCTTGGGAGCTATAGGTTCCTCCTTTGGTCCTTCATAATGCACAACCAACTCATCATTATAAGCATTCTTTTGACAGAACTTTGTGAGCCTATATACAAGAGAATATCCTAGTTCATTATTTCGAATAGCCAAATCATCATTAAGTTCAGATATTCTATCAACTAAAACATTGGTAGGAACCCTTTTTCTAAGATTTTCATTGAAAGCAACATAGTCTAGAGATTGAAAACGCATTATTTCTTCTTGATCAAAGAGGATAGCCTCTATGGGAGGACGGCAAGCGTCCACCCTATAATGCGCAAAGATTTCTTTGGCTTCTTTTATTATGAATCTAAACTCATGAGCCTAAAAGATAGTAGCAACACGCTTAACAGAAGAATGCTCAATATTAGAAAATTCCAGAAAATTCCTTTGTATGGAACGATGTATGTGCATGAATTGTCTTTCAAGTTCAACTACAAGCATGGCAATAGCTTCCTCAAGACTATTAGTTCTATGAAGGATAGAACTTCCCATAGAAGGTAAAGCACCGGCACATGTAAAGAAATCTTGAATAACTCCTTTTCCAATAATATTACCACTACCAACACGGAATTTTTTTGTATGAAAGATGGTAGGTTCTTTAGCAGGAGCATCAGAATTTTTCATGATATTATTGTCCATATCGACAATAAATTCCCCAATTTCAGACATAGAGGCAGAAGGAAAAGGACTTGACATAACGACAAGCTAGCAAACTGACACACGAGCAAACAAAAGGCAAACGGGCAAAAGAGGCAAATAGAGAAAGAGATGGAGGATAGAGAGAGAGAGAGGGCGAATAAAACGGCAAGGGTGAAGAGGGGGAGAGGAAAACGAGAGGCAAATGAATATTGTAATGCGGGAGATAGGGATTGTTATGGGTACTTGGTATGTTGACTTTTGCGCAGACTCCCCGGCAACGGCGCCGGTGATTCTTCTTGCTACCTGTTGAGCACTGCGTTGGATTTCCCCGAAGAGGAGAGGATGATGCAGCAAAGTAGCGTAAGTATTTCCCTCAGTTTTTAAGAACCAAGGTATCAATCCAGTAGGAGACTACGCGCGAGTCCCTCGTACCTACACAAAAACAATAGCTCAACGCAACCAACGCGCTTAGGGGTTGTCAATCCCTTCACTGTCACTTACGAAAGTGAGATCTGATAGAGATGATAAATAATATTTTTGGTATTTTTGGTATAGAGATGCAAAGTGAAAAGTAAAAGGCAAAGTAAAAAAGTAAAGCAATAATAAAGTGATGAAGATTGATATGATGAGAAAGAGACCTGGGGGCCATAGGTTTCACTAGTGGCTTCTCTCAAGAGCATAAGTATTCTACGGTGGGTGAACAAATTACTGTTGAGCAATTGACAAAATTGAGCATAGTGATGAGAATATCTAGGTATGATCATGTATATAGGCATCACGTCCGAGACAAGTAGACCGACTCCTGCCTGCATCTACTACTATTACTCCACTCATCGACCGCTATCCATCATGCATCTAGAGTATTAAGTTAAAAACAGAGTAACGCCTTAAGCAAGATGACATGATGTAGAGGGATAGTTTCATGGAATATGATAAAAAACCCATCTTGTTATCCTCGATGGCAACAATACAATACCTGCCTTGCTGCCCCTTCTGTCACTGGGAAAGGACACCACAAGATCGAACCCAAAGCTAAGCACTTCTCCCATGGCAAGAAAAGCCAATCTAGTAGGCCAAACCATACTGATAATTCGAATAGACTTGCAAAGATAACCAATCATACATAAAAGAATTCAGAGAAGATTCAAATATTATTCATAGATAGACTGGATCATAAACCCACAATTCATCGGTCTCAACAAACACACCGCAAAAACAAGATTACATCGAATAAATCTCCACGAGAGAGGGGGAGAACATTGTATTGAGATCCAAAAAGAGAGAAGAAGCCATCTAGCTACTAACTATGGACCCATAGGTCTGATGTAAACTACTCACACTTCATCGGAGGGGCTTGGATGATGATGTAGAAGCCCTCCGTGATCGATGCCCCCTCCGGCGAAGCTCCGGAACAGGACCCAAGATGGGATCTCGTGGATACAGAAAGTTGTGGCGGTGGAATTAGGTTTTTGGCTCCGTATCTGATCGTTTGGGGGTACATGGGTTTATATAGGAGGAAGAAGTGCGTCGGTGGAGCAACAGGGGGCCCACGAGTGTGGAGGGCGCGCCTGGGGGGGCGCACCCCCCTACCTCATGGCCTCCTGTTAATTGGCTTGACCGGTTAATAGGTTAGTCCCAAAAATAATATAAAAGTGGATAATAAAGCCCAATAATGTCCAAAACAGTAGATAATATAGCATGCAGCAATCAAAAATTATAGATACGTTGGAGACGTATCATGGGCCTGCACATATTTTGTACACAAAGAGTCAGCTGGCGGCTTATATTCCGGATCAGTACAAAGTACACAAGATCAAAAACAGATGGCTTACCAAAGATGGCGGCCACCATTTGAGACACCCGGCCCTTTAAACCGGTCAGCTCCGTTGAAACCTCTGCAAGGGCTGCTTCGGCCTTCTCGGCGAATTGTGTCAGAAGTGTTTTTTCGTCCGCCCAGGTTTTCTTCTTGGCAAAGCTGGTTTTTAATTTTTCTGTCTCAGAGAGACTTACTTGCAATTTGGAGTTAGCAGACTTGATTTCTACCTCCTGATATGCCAGCCGGGTCTTCGCATCAGTCAATTGCGAGCTCAGTTCAGATAAGGCATTCTACAAAAAACGTACCCAGATGAGTCAAGATTTCAATTAAGGTTCAAAAGTCAAGATTCAAGTCTCAAGTACTTTACAAAACCACTTGACACTTGGGGGCTAATGTATGCCAAACAATTTCTTATGACTCTAAAGGCATACTTTAAGTCCCAAGTAATTTACAAAGTAACAGCACTCGGCACTTGGGGGCTAATGTATGTTATTCAGCAAGTTTCTCAAGGATAAGCCGGATTACAAAGTTCTTTGGATACGGTACAAGAAAATTATGAAAATTTAAAGTACCGGCTCATTTATGATCAAATGAACCGGCCCTTGGGGACTACAGGCGAAGCTTCCCTCTATTTTATTGAACTCAAGAAAAGTTTCAAAGGTAAAAATCTTAGCCTATATCATAAAGTATACAGACCATTCTAGTTCTCTCGTAATCTGAAGACTTGGGGGCTGGCGGAATATAAATAAGCCAGGAGAACATACCTCGTATTTCAGCTGCAACTGTTTGACCATTTCGATCTCTGAGTCGTGGCTGGAGTGCACATGGCTGAGATAGCCGGATAAAATGTCGTTGGCATTCAGATGGTCATAATGTGAAACATCAAAGCATACTTTCTGTCTCTCCAATGCATCTTGTTTTGCCGTGTGACGAGCCAACACGGCGGGATTTCCCGGATCAACAAAGCGGGTCCCGGTGATCAAAACATCTTGTGCAGACGGTGATGGCGGGTTGGCCGAGCTTGATGGTCCAGTTGCGGAAGGATTCACGGTGGTATCATCAACCGACGGCTCAGGAGGATTTGCTTCTGCATTGACAGGCGGGTTTTCTGAAGTCTCAATTGATGGAGGAGAAGGTGGTCTTGCCGGTTCAGGTGCAATGACTGGCGGGTCTTCCACCAGCTTAGTTACTTTGGCCTTCTTAGACTTAGCTTGACCACTAAGAGAAATATTATAGGGCTTTCAGTATAAGGATACAGTTTGAAAAACACGGAGGAAAGAGGATTTTTTTCCTTACCCAGGGGCAGTCTTGAAGGCCGGAAACTGGGTCTCAGATGAGTCGCCAGAAGAGCGAGATACCTCCTGTAAAAATAAGACAAAGTAAGTAATGCAAGGGAGGAGATCCATTAAAAGAAAGTCAAAGACAAAGAAATAAACCTCATTCTGGCATTTTTCAGGAGTTTGTTGAAGAACAATAGCCGGTTCGTCTTCGGTCCAGGCTTGACGGCGGCTCTCATGTTGCTGCTTTTTCAAAAGAAAGTGATGGTCCAGATAAGCCAAAGGGTGTGAAAACCTTACTTTCCGGGTTACGACTCGAAGTTTCTGTCTTAGCAAATCGGCTGAGTCGGACGAAATAGTTACCTCTTCTTCCACAACCTGACTGGCCCTAGTGTCGTCCTGGTAATGATCAGTGTTAATAAGATTATTAAAAAGTTGGCCAAGGGAGTCAAGGGCTACCTCCGACTTAGAAGTATTGTCAAGCTTCATCAAATCTTCAGCCCGTCGCGTACGGGGTCCCGAACTATGCGTCTAGGCGGATGGTAACAGGAGACCGGGGACACGATGTTTTTACCCAGGTTCGGGCCCTCTCGATGGAGGTAAAACCCTACGTCCTGCTTGATTAATATTAATGATATGGGTAGTACAAGAGTAGATCTACCACGAGATCAGAGAGGCTAAACCCTAGAAGCTAGCCTATGGTATGATTGTATGTGCCTACGGACTAAAACCCTCCGGTTTATATGGACACCAGAGAGGGCTAGGGTTACACAGAGTCGGTTACAATGGTAGGAGATCTACATATCCGTATCGCCAAGCTTTCTTTCCATGCCAAGGAAAGTCCCTTCCGGACACGGGACGAAGTCTTCAATCTTGTATCTTCATGGTCTAGGAGTCCGGCCGAAGGTATAGTCCGGCTATCCGGACACCCCCTAATCCAGGACGCCCTCAGTAGCCCCTGAACCAGGCTTCAATGACGACGAGTCCGGCGCACAAATTGTCTTCGGCATTGCAAGGCGGGTTCTCCTCCAAATTCCGTGTACCTGTTGAATAATGTCCGGTTTCTTGTAAATGTAGCGCTCCTTGGCTTCTACGCCCAATAATGGCCGTCTTCCACGTGTCAAACGAATACGAAAAGTCAGGGTGTTTTTAAATTTACACCCATAGCCGCGTGAATGAGCCGACTATTTAAGGTGACGAGGATTTAGATCCAAACCACACCTTCTCCCCTCCGCAGCTCCTCCTCTCGTCCTTCCAGCCCTCAGCCTGGAGATTGGGAGAGATGCTCCATCCCGTACAGCGAGCTAGTGATGCTCCAAACCAAGGGATTTCTCCCCCGGCCTATATGGTCCCGGTTCGAGCCGGACTTGCCACCTATAATGGCGGAGAGCAAGCGGAGAGCGCCCCCAATCCCTCCAAAGGAGAGCGGGTATGCCTTGTCCCTTACTTAATAAGAGGGCTCGGATTTCCAATTCATTCATTTCTCCGGGGGCTCCTGGTGTTCTATGGCCTCCAGCTGCACAACCTCACGCCTGCCTCCATATTGCATATCGCGGGCTTCGTAGCCCTTTGCGAGCTGTTTTTGGGCTGTGAGGCTCATTTCACACTGTGGAAAAGGCTATTCTGCCTTGTGCCCCATTCTCAGAAGGGGTCAATATATCAAGTGGGTGGAGCCGAAGTGTGGCGCATCGCCGGGACCGGATATCTATCCGGAACCCCAAAGAAGGCATCCGAGGACTGGCCTTCGGAATGGTTTTATATAGAGGACGTCCCGCTGCCGAATCCTGTCCGGATCGGCCTCCCTGAGTTCGACAGTGCTCCCCTAAAGAAGCGCCTAAGCTGGCATCCACGGAGCCCTCAGAGGGAAAGCGACAAGGACGTTCTTTACCTGATGGGCCGGATAATATTGTTAGCTCATTCCGGACTGACCATGATCGGGGTCATGGCCGCATGCATCATGCGAGGGGTGCAGCCGCTTCAGTATAGAGGCCACCCCATGTGGGACTTCAATGGGGAGGACGACGCCACCCGCCACGGCCGTAAGGGGCCGGATTCGGCTGCCGCTCTAACAAAGATCTTGTCCGCTTTGTACAAGGGAGAAGAGGAGGAATTTCTCCGCGTCAACCCACAGGGTGGATTCTCTATGTACAATCCCCCAAGTTGGGTAAGTGGACACTTTTACTTGCCCATCCGTTTTATATTCCCATCGTTAAATATTCAGTCTAACGACTTCGACGCAGGAACTGCGCCAGGCTGTCATCCCTCCTCCACAACCCGAGGATCCGGACGGTCCCTCGACCCAGCCTCTCAAGAGGATCCGGACTTATCTATGGAGCTGATTGATGGGGTGTTTCATCAATTGAGCAAGGACAACGCCTTGGTGGCCATTACGGCCGATTACCCAGGGCTACTCCTAGCCTCACAGGTAACTGAGACTGAAGTCCCAGCACTTTGAAAAGGGATCTATCCACGCGTGTTTTCTATTGCCGTATGACAACCATGTTTTGCAGGGGAGGTCCTTGAGACGGGAGGCCGAGCCTGCGGCGACTAGCCAACGAGGGGCGGCAAGGCCCCGTGGGCTGAAAAGAAGTGTGGTCCGGACTGAGACGCCGGCGCAAAGGTATAGCGCGCCATCTTGTTCCCAGGTGTTATTCCTTCAAAAGCGTATTAACGCTCGTGCTTTCTTCAGGACGAAGAGACCTCACCGGACTATATCCGGAGAGGTTGCCAATCGCGCCTCCACCAGCCAGGCTCCAAAGCCTGGTCCGGAAGCGGAGGCGAACACAAGGCGCGCACCGGATGCTCCTCCGACAGAGGATGCGGACAGGCTGTCTGCGACCAATTCCGTGGTGGATAGTGACATGAACCACAGGCGTCGCCGGACAGTTCTTCGCGACGCTTGTTTCTCCCAAGAGGCATTGTATGCCTTCAGTTCAGGAGATGCGTACCTCTGTGCCGCTCAAAATGGTCTAGCCAGAGCCACGGAGCAATATGTAAAAGACATACGGGTAAGAAAATTTTGGTAATTATATATATATATATATACCAGTAGCCCCGAGACTTGAAACAGTTAGAATAACTGATTTAAGGATCATTTGTTATGCAGGTTCTTACAGAAAAGAATACCCCACTGTCCCAGGAGCTGGAAGAGTGCAAAGCCCAACTTGAGGCCGCACTAGCCGCGGCAGGGGAGCCCAAGGAGACCCCCTCTGGTAATATATGCTTCGAAAGATAAGTATTTTGCAAAGTGTGGCGTGGGTGCAAATCTGACAAATGAAATTGCATATGGCGCCGGATTAAATCCGGAAAAGCAACAACTCCTACGCCAGCTGAAGGCTGGTGAGAGTGTGCTGACAAAGGTGAGGCGGGAGAAGAACGATCTCCAAGATGCCAACACCAAGCTGGGCGTTGAACTGAAGGATGTTCGTGCCCAGCTGTTGAACTCTGTTAAGGAGAATCAGCGGCTTTGACGCGGCATATTTAGTAAGTTCTTAAATGAACTTTGAAAAAAGAGTTCGGCGAGGAAGTCGACTAACAGAGTAATGTCTGTAGGTATGCTAACAGGTCGTCCTGTAGAGGAAATGCCCGGTTCTATGGGTGGCCTTCTTCCCGAGCTCTCCCAACTGCACGAGCGAGTTCGGCAGGTGATGCAAGGTGTCGACCAGGCCTTGTGGCCATCGTCTCCATGCCCGAAGGCCTTGGAGAGCTTGTAGAGAAGCTGAAGGGAGCGCGGTGGCGCTTCCGATTGTGGAAGATGTCGGCCTGTCATCAAGGCGCCAGGGAGGCCTGGGCCATGGTGAAGACGCGGTACACGAAGGCTGACCTGAACCACATGGCTGAGGTCGGACCTGTGGGGCCCGATGGGAAGGAGATCCCTGGGAGCTTAGTATAAGGCCAAGTAGAATTGGCCGCAAAGTATTCCCAACAGGACTGTAACCTAGACAGCCTGTTACATGGTATTGAAGAGGAATACAATTAGTCAGATTGACGATGTAATTTTAATTGACATGTGTAATGCCTTCTAGCCGGATTGTAGACCATTTGTCATGGCCGACCTTTTCGCTTCAACCTCGGGACCTGACGGTCCGGAGTGTCTCCGAATACCTCGCGGTTATATAAGAACCGGGGTATGCATGGAGACCAGGCATAGGGGTCATTAGTGCTTGAACAGACAAGTGCCCAACTAGTTATGTTATATTACATGGTTAGTAAGAAACATCTTCCATGGAGAATAGTTCCGTTAGGGGTTCCTTTCCCTGGGAGGCATGCCCTAAAGTGCATGTCCATTCTGCGAAAAGAGACGCACGGAAAACATCTGGGGGCGTATAGATAAATAAGTGGAAAAAAAGATCATCTTTAGTTCACCGACCGAATATTCCCTTAAGAACGCTAGCTTTCGGCTTCACCCAGTCTGAGGTACACATCCGGCTGACCCGGCAGTAACAATCGCAGAGGTGCTCCCTTTACCACCTAGCCGAACAATCGGGAACGTAGGGGTAAGCACAGGAGCCAGGCAACCCAGCTTGGCCAAAACTTAAGTCATATCGATGCATATAATGGTGAATAAAAGGTACATGCGGAAGTGTGACACATGTGTTGGCATGAAGCCCGTATAAATAAGCTTCTATTTAAAGAAGCCCCCAGGTTTAATGAGCGCGGATAGTGCGTCACTTTATGAGCCTTTAAAGGCTGTAAGAGAGAGAGAGGGGAGAAAGAGAGAAATGTAAGACAGAAAGTATATAAAAAATGGACAGAGGAAGGAGACGAACACAGAGTCCGGCGCTAGGCATAGAATCTTCGGAGACAGGCTGCGTTCCATGGGTTCGGCTCGAGTCGGTTATTCGATGCATCTCGCAGGCGGTATGCTCCACCAGTTAGGACTTGGTCAATTATGAAGGGACCTTCCCACTTGGGCTTGAGTTTGTCCTTTTTCTTGTCCGGCAGGCGTAGAACTAATTCGCCGACGTTGTAATTTTTGGCCTGTACTTCTCTGCTTTGGTATCTTCGAGCCTGCTGTTGATAGAATGCGGAATGGGCTTTTGCCACGTCACGCTCTTCCTCCAAGGCGTCCAAACTGTCCTGTCGATCGAGCTCGGCCTCTCTTTCTTCGTACATGCGCACTCGAGGTGAGTCATGAATTATGTCGCAGGGCAAAACTGCCTCTGCGCCGTACACCATGAAGAATGGTGTGTATCCGGTGGTGCGATTCGGCGTGGTCCGCAGCCCCCAGAGTACGGAGTCGAGCTCCTCTACCCAGTGCGTATTAGATTCCTTAAGGGACCGCACTAATCTGGGTTTGATGCCGCTCATGATAAGTCCATTTGCATGTTCGACCTGGCCGTTAGTTTGTGGGTGATAGACGGAAGCATAATCGAGCTTGATGCCCATCTTTTTGCACCAGAGTTTTACCTCGTCGGCTGTAAAGTTCGTGACGTTATCAGTGATGATGCTGTGGGGGACGCCGTAACGGTGTACAACCCCGGATATAAAGTCTATCACCGGTCCGGATTCGGCCGTCTTAACAGGCTTGGCATCTATCCATTTGGTGAACTTATCCACCATGACCAGTAAGTATTTTTTCTTGTGGGTTCCACCTTTAAGGGGTCCAACCATGTCAAGCCCCCAGACCGCGAAGGGCCAAGTGATGGGGATAGTTTGGAGGGCGGTGGGTGGCATATGGCTTTGGTTTGCAAAAAGCCGGCAACTAACGCATCATTGGACTAAGTCCTGGGCGTCTGCCCGGGCCGTCGGCCAATAAAAGCCTGTACGGGAAGGCCTTGCTTACAAGGGACCGAGCTGCAGCGTGATGACTGCCGAGTCCGGCATGAATTTCAGCCAGGAAGTTCCGCCCTTCCTCTTAGGAGATGCACCTTTGAAGGACTCCGGTAGTGCTTTTCTTATAAAGCTCTCCCTCATGGACTTTATAGGCTTTAGATCGCCGCACTATGCAGCGTGCCTCATTTTGCTCCTCGGGGAGTTCCTGCCTAGGTAGGTAGGCGAGGAATGGTTCTTTCCACGGGGTGATGACGGCCATTATTATGTGGGCTGAAGGTGTTATTTCATTGGCAGAGCCTCCAATTATGTCGGAGTGTTCGGTGTCGGGCAGTGCGGTTCGGTCCGGGCTGTTATTGCCGAGTTCCCCTTCCCATACTACGGATGGCTTGAACAGCCTTTCCAAGAAGATGTTGGGGGGCACCACATCGCGTTTTGCGCCGATGCGTGCCAGGACATCTGCCGCATGATTATTTTCCTGGGCAATATGGTGAAATTCGAGCCCTTCGAACGGAGCAAACATTTTTAGGACAGTGTTGCGATAAGCTGCCATTTTTGGATCCTTGGCATCAAAGTCTCCATTTATTTGGGATATTGCGAGGTTCGAGTCCCCGCGCACCTCTAGGCGTTGAATGCCCATGTAAAAAGGCCTCATATTCGACTGCATTGTTGGAGTCTGTGTACATTATCTGGAGTACGTATTGAACTGTGTCTCCTTTGGGAGACGTCAAAATGACGCCAGCCCCTAGACCGGCCAACATTTTGGAGCCATCAAAGTGCATGACCCAATTTGAATATGTGATGTACTCTTTAGGGAGCTCAGCCTCCGTCCATTCTGCGACGAAGTCGGCCAAAACTTGCGACTTGATAGCTCGCCGTGGCTTGTAAGTTATGTCAAACGGGAGGAGCTCAATGGCCCATTTTGCAATCCGGCCCGTCGCATCGCGGTTGTTTATAATATCGTTAAGTGGCACTTCCGAGGCTACTGTTATTGAACACTCTTGAAAGTAGTGTCGCAGCTTCCGGGATGCCATAAATACCGTGTACGTAATCTTTTGGTAATGCGGGTACCGTGACTTGCACGGAGTAAGGACAGTGGACACATAGTAGACCGGCTTTTGAAGGGGGAATTTGTGTCCGTCCGTTTCTCGTTCGACGACGAGCACTGCGCTTAAGACCTGATGGGTTGCTGCAATGTATAATAGCATTGGTTCGCCAATGTTTGGCGCAGCCAGGACTGGGTTTGTTGCCAAGATGGCTTTTATTTCGTCGAGTCCGGCCGTGGCTGCATGCGTCCACTCGAAGTGTTCGGTGCGCCGAAGGAGGCGGTAAAGGGGTAGGGCCTTTTCTCCCAAGCGGGAGATAAAGCGGCTTAGAGCCGCCACGCATCCGGTTAATTTTTGTATTTGTTTGAGGTCCTTCGGGATATCCAATTGTGACAGAGCTCGGATCTTGGCTGGATTTGCTTCAATTCCTCTACCGGATACAATGAAGCCCAAGAGCTTTCTGGCTGGAACGCCGAAAACGCATTTTTCCGGGTTGAGCTTGATGTCGTATGTTCGGAGGTTATCGAATGTTAGCCTCAAGTCGTCTACTAGAGATTCGACATGTCTTGTTTTAACGACCACATCATGTCGGGTGGTAGGTGCGACATATGCCAACGGGTGGGAGCCAATAAAACATCGCCGATGCCTGGAAACGGGATGAGGCGAAGACATGCACGCCGGTGAATCTTACCCAGCTTCGGGGCTCTCCGTGGAGATAACACCCCTACTGCTGCTCTGCGGGGTCTCCGCATGATTACTAAATGAACAAGTAGCTACAGAATGCTCCTTGAGCTGTTCGGGTGGGAGGAGGAAGAAGGGCACGGCTAGCCTGCTTCCTCTCCTCGTATGGTGTCTAAAGCTAGCTGGGAGCTGAACCCCTTTGCATGGGTGCACCGGGGGGTTTATATAGGCCTACCCCCCGGGGGTACAATGGTAATCCGACTGGGCGCGGGGCCCAGCCGTCTGTGACTGTGCTCGCCGGCTTCTGCGCCGGCTGCTGGGGCCCGCCGGCTGGTGGGTCCTGCCGGCTGCTGGCTCCTCGGTCGACAAGCAGGCCCCACCATCCAGGGCCTGGTCGGGGGCTGGTTGCTGTTGCTCTATCTGGATGACATGGGCTTCGTCGTGGGAGGCGTGGCTATAGTGCCGCCGCCTGGCGGGCGATCACTGTTGCCTCACCTCGTCTTGTCTCCTTAATGGGGCGTCTCCTTCGAGGTAGGTCGCAAGCCGGCTGTGAGGAGCCGGCTCTCTCTTGGGCCAATTGGTAGTGGTGTGGACCGCCTTCGGGTGTCCCTCTGCCCGAAGGGTCCCACCGCCCGTGGGCCGCCATGTCGGCCCGTCGTGGATGGTGTCAGGGTCGACATGGCAACAGTGTCGCGCCGGACGGGTCATAGCCACCCGTACGGCGCACTGTGCCAGTCGTGCTCCGGGATTCGGGGGCGGCTAGCTCCTGTAGCCACGCCCCGCATCTCTGCCACTAGGAAGAGGCGAGTTTCGAGGGTATGGTCTGGATCTCTCCATGGGAGCCGGCTTCTTGGAGTCGGCCTTCTCACGGTCGGCTTCGTGAAGTCGGCCCTCCCATGGTGTTCTACACAAGGGCCAAAGTCGGGGCCCCTTCCGAGAGCCGGCCAAGGCGACGGCCGGCTAGGGGAAGGCGGCCCCGCGTCTTGGGTTTCTTGAGAGCCGGATGGGCTCGTAATTTTTTCAGAAGGGCCAGGGGAAGCCGGCTAGGCTACCCATGGCTATTTACTCCGACAGTAGTCCCCGAAGCTGAGCAAGCTTCGAGGCGGTCAAGGGGACGAGAAGCTTGGTCAGCTTCTTACCCTAAGGAGCCGGCTTTGCTGTTGTAGGCCGATTTTCAGAGTGCTCATCTTGGTTGACCCGCGCGCTGACCGCGGGCCCCCCGGTGGCCATGTGGCGACGGAGGCCTGCCAACGCACGCGCGCGATGGGACGCCGCCGCAAGCCCGGGCCCGCCACTCCCTGTCCTCAGCCCGAGCGCTGATCTTCTGCGGCCCGAGGGGACTGCTCACCTTCCTGTGGCAGTTTCAGCTTGTCTTTAGTGCGTAATAAACGCGGGGCGTGGGGGGAGCGGGCACGATCGATCCCCACGATCCCGCACGCCGCGCCTCCTCGGCTCCGGCGCACGAGCCTACAAGTAGGGGGAGGAGGAGGAGAGGCAGAGGTTCGCTCGCTCCCCCGCTCCCCGTCCCTCCTCGCCTTCTTTCTCCTTCTTCTTCCTCTCGCAGCCAACGCAGCCTCTCGTCACAGCACCCCCACACCATCATGTCCATGGCGCTATCAAGCTCGTGGGATGGCTCCAACGTTCACGACGAGCACATAGAGTTCCTCCGCCGGACCCGGCGCCTACCCGACGCCCGCTTCATGCAGGTTCGTCTGGCACCAGAGAAGGAAATCTCGCCAGCGCCAGAGGAAGGCGAGCGGGTCGTCTTCCGCACGCATTATCTGCGCGGCTTCGGCCTTCCGGCGAGCGGCTTCATGCGCTCGTTCCTCGATTTCTACCACCTTCAGCCGCATCACCTCACGCCCAACGCGGTGATGCTGCTGTCGGCCTTCGTCTCCCTCTGCGAGGGCTTCTTGGGATTGCTGCCCACGCTGGAGCTCTGGGCGGAGCTCTTCCAGAACAAGCTCGGCACCGTCACCGCCGGCGTGCCCGCCCCCTGCGGGGCCTTCATCGCCATGAAGAGGTCAGGCGAGAGCAACCCTTTCCCGCACATCCCTCTGATTCAGTCGGTGAAGCTCTGGCAAAAATCATACTTCTACGTGAAGAACATCGCCCCGCAAGGAGACCACGTCAATCTGTCGGCTTACGTAGCCGGCCCGCCGGCTGGGAGGCAGCCGTCTTGGGGCTACCGATCCAGGTCTCTGTCTCCGGCTGGGAATGCCGCCATCGCCCGGCTTCGGGTAATGATTCAGTCGGAAGGTCTGCGCGGAGCCGACTTGGTGGCCCCCTTCGTGGAGCGCCGGATTCTTCCTCTCCAAAGCCGGCCCCACATGATGTGCCAGATGAGCGGCCGCTTCGACCCATGCCGGCTGAGCACATGAGAAATGCCCCATGCTGAGGTGGCGCTCATGGTCAACTACATCGCCAACCTCAAGCTCGCTGACGAATGGCAATACGGTAGGGCGCCGTATTCTCGCGCCAATCCTCCGCCCGTGGTAAGTCTTTCTCTCTATCTTGTTTCTGTCACCAGCCGGCCTTAGGACGGCCGGCTTCTGACCAGTCGAGTCTTTCTTAGCAGAACCCCCTTCTTGCGCCGCCAGCCGGGGCGGCAGGGATCGAACGCCAGTACGCCCCCGACCGCGCGGAGGACGACATTGATGACCCGGACCTGGGGGCGGCCGCCATGGAAGACGCCGCCACGGGGGACGTCGCCGAGCACGGAGGCACAGGGCTCTCCGCCAGTTTCGCCGACTGGCCGGATGACGCCGAGGTCGAAGAAGTCCCGCGCCGCTAGCCGGCGGCCGACCGTCATGGCACGAGTTCGTCCGCCGCGCCGGCTGCCGGGGGCGGCGTACAAAAACGCCAAGCCGCGTTACCCCTCTTCGGCAGTCGGCCGAAGAAGTCGAAGGCCTCCGCCGCGGCGACGAAGCGAGACGAGGCGGCCGCGAAGGCGGCCCGCTTCCGGAAGCCGGTGAAGCAGCCCCAGGCGGCCTCATCGTAAGTATTTGGTTTGCTTGTGTGCCTGCTTTTTTTGTTGTCTTCTTTTGTTCTGACCCTTCTCCACTTTCTGAGCAGGGCGCCGCTTTCCCTTGAGCGGGGCCCAGGCGGCTCTGTGGTCGGGCCGGGCGTCGGGTCTTCAGGCTCCCGCCGCGTGGACCCCCGCGCCGACCTCATGGAAGCCACGGAGCGGAATGCTCGCGAGGCGCGGGAGGAGAGGGAGGCGGCGGAGCGGGAGGCCGCCCGGGCGGCGAAGGAGCGAGCGGACGCGGCAGCCAAGGCCCCGGCGGAGCGGGCGACCGTGGAAACGGAGGTGGAGGGCACGCGCAGCCAGCCTCTGCTGCTCGCCATCCCCCTCTGTACCGTGGCCCCGGACACCCCGCTGCATCTGGCGGAGGAGATCATCCAAGATCAGCCGCCGATGCAAAGGGAGGAGCTCTTCGAGGTCTTCGCGGAGAGGACGCCGCCAGCAGCGCCAGCCGGAGCAGGCCGGGGCGGCCAGTCGGCGGCGGCGCCAGAGGAGCCAGCCGGGAGCGTACTCGAGGCCGGAGCCGGCCTTGAAATACAGCCGGTGACGCACCAACGCGCAGAGGGAAACGCCGCTCCGCCGGAGACGCGCCAGGCTGCCAGCGCCGGCCAGTCGGTGGAAGCTTTGGAGGCGGCCAGCTCTGCCACGTCCGGGTGGACTCCCAGCGGAGGGACTGGCGAGCTGAATGTGGCGGCCCAAGGGGTTCGGAGCCGGCTGCAGGGTCAGGCCACCCTCCTGCAGCAATATACTCAGGATATCTTGTTGATGCGGGCCGCCATCCGGGTAAGTTTTTCGCTCTTTGACCGCTCTGGTCTTCTGATTTCTTCCATGGGGGCGCGTCAGCGCACCCACTGGGTGTAGTCCCCAAGATCCGGGCCGACTGCAGAGCAGTCGGGTCGGATCTTTCTTGACGACCATCTTAACTCCGTTTTCTGTCTGAACTTCAGGATTATCACAACTCTCGTGCTGCCGCCTTCAACTCCCAGGCTCAGGAGCTGGGCCGAAGGACCGATGACCTGGCCAACAGCGGAAGTAAGTACTTGCTCTTATCTGTTTCCTGTGGGGGCGCGTCAGCGCACCCACTGGGTGTAGTCCCTGAGATTCGGGCCGACTGCTGGGCAGTCGGGTCGGATCTTCCTTGACGACCTTTCCCTTATTGGTTTTTTCTCTTCGTCTTTTGCTCTCGCAGGGGCCAATGCCGACCTGAGGAAGCAGCTCGGCGAAGCGCAGGCCGCCCTCCGCACTAAGGACGCGGAGTATGCCGCTTTAGTCCAAGAGCGCGACCGCCTGGCCAAGAAATTGGCCGACCAGGAGGAGAGCCACAAGGCGGCCCTGCAGAAGGCGCAGGACGCCGAGGCCGCCATGAAGGCGGAGCTTGATATCGAGGCGGCGAGCTAGGCCGAGACGCGTCAGGCGCTGGAAGAAGGCTACGGCCGCATCGAAGACTTGATCGATGGTAAGCCGCTTTTCTCGCCCTTCATCCGCCTGCTGGCCGCCTGGAGTTCTGTTCTAACTTGTGTTGCTGCCCGTTTTTCTTGTGCAGACTACTTTCCCGGCTACTCCGTCCTCGCCGCCCAAGCCATCGAGGCTCATCGCGAGGTGCGTCGTCCGGCGGGAGCCAATATTGCGCCGGGTGCAAATCGGTCGTTGGAGGAGCAGCTCATTGCCGTCCAGGCGCGACTGTAGCCGGCTCACCGGATGCTCCGTCGGCTTCAACGTGCCGGGGCGCAGGTGCTGGCCGCCCTCTGGCCCGGCGAAGTGATCCCCCGCACCCCAAGCCGGACCGCCGACTGTTTGGAGGTCGCAGTCGGCCATTTCGAAGCTTGGAAGGCGTCGGCGGCCCGTCTTGGAGCCAGGAGGGCGCTGGAGTTTGTTCGCGCTTGGTACCCAGGGCTGAGCCTGGACCAACTGCGCACTTGGCGGCTGGAGGCCGACGCGGAGCTGGAAGAAGTGCGGCCGGCCATCGCCCAACGTGCCTCGACGATCGCCGAGTGTACCGACACCAGTGTCTTCGCGCCCGAAATTAATGATGACGGCGTCGCCCAGCCGGAGGAGTGGTTCGGGCTGAACCCGGCGGTGGGCGAGGACTCGGCCGAGGAGATCGCCTCCAGCGATGAGGGCGAGGATGACGAGGAAGAGGACGGTGAAGACGTCGAGCCGGCCAGTGGAAAAACCAGCCGACCTCAAGCCGACCGTGCCTCCAGCAACAAGCCGTGCGGAAGCGCGCCCTCTGCCGGAGGTGGTGATCAAGCCGAAGTTCGTCAGCCGGCCGCTCCTTCAGCCGGTGCAACCATCTCCACCGCCCAGCCCAGCCCGTCAGCCGCCCCGTCGGCTTGATCTACCGTCCTTGTTGTTCCTACTTTTGTCTTTCGAACAACTTTAAGTTTTCGCAATTCCACCCACTGGGGGTGTATCAAACTATGTTGGATGCTGGCCTCTCTGGAGGTCCTTTGTGTAAATATTATTATGTGCATGTTTTGGTCTCCATTCGAGTGCACTTTTTATTCTTAGGCTTTTTCCTTTGCCGCCTTCCCTTTCTGGGGAGGCAAGTACTCGAGCTTTCTTGGATTGAAGTGAAGCGAATGGTAGCCGGCCAGCCGGCTACTCTGGTAGTCGGTCGGCGGTAGGCGGCAAACCGGCTTTTGTTATACTAGTCCGTTGGTCCCTAGCCATTTTTCGTGTGCGCGTCCCTTCCGGCTCATGACTCTTGCCAGCCGGATAGCCGGTTCTTCGAACTGCGACTTGGGCAAGAGCTGAGCCTGGGTGTCGGCACATTACTTGTCTGACTGCGGGTAGGACCCCTAATATAACTCCAGTCGGCCAGTCCCCGGGCCGACTTGTCGGACCCGGTGCCGGACGGAATAAATGAATGAAAGGACAAGATCATACGCATGATAGTTTTCATTTATAGATAAAAGATGGCAGTCCCCGAGCCGTCCTCGGGGGGCCTGTTGTTTCGTACTTAGTACAAAAGTTAGCGCGATACATACTGCATTTCAACTGTAAAATCTTCGAAGGAGGTTGACGTTCCATGGTCGTTCTGACTCCTTGCCGGAGTCGTCTCTCTTGTGTGCCTTGGGCTTCTGCGCGTCGATGAGGTAGTAGGAATCGTTGCCTAGAGCTTGGCTGATGACGAAGGGGCCCTCCCAAGGGGCCGAAAGCTTGTGCTGGCCGGCTGTTCACTGGATCAGTCGGAGCACAAGGTCGCCCTCTTGAAAAGATCTTGGCCTGACCTTCCGACTGTGGTAGCGGCGCAGACCCTGTTGGTAGATGGCGGACCGGCTGAGGGCTAACAGCCGGCCTTCTTCCAGCAGGTCGACGCCATCTTCTCGTGCTTCCTTGGCCTCCGCCTCCGTATACATAGTTACCTGGGGCGAGTCGAACTCGATGTCTGTTGGGATGATCGCTTCAGCGCCGTACAAGAGGAAGAAAGGGGTGAAGCCGGTTGACATGTTTGGGGTGGTGCATAGGCTCCAGAGGACAGCGGGCAGCTCGTCGAGCCAACAGTCGGCTGAACGCTCCAGTGGTACAACCAGGAGGGGTTTGATGCCGGAGAGGATGAGGCCGTTAGCTCGCTCGACCTGGCCGTTTGACTGCGGGTGGGCGACGGACGCAAGGTCCAGCCGGATGCCTTGTGCCGCGCAGAATCGTGCCAAGGCTCCCTTGGCAAAATTCGTGCCATTGTCGGTGATGATGCTGTGTGGCATGCCGTACCGAGTTGTTATGTCTGCGATGAAAGTCATCGCAGTCGGCCCATTCAGCTTCTTGATCGGCTTTGCCTCGATCCACTTGGTGAATTTGTCCACGGCGACAAGCAAATGTGTCATGCCGCCGCGCGCCGTCTTGAATGGGCCCACCATATCTAGTCCCCACACAGCGAAGGGCCAGGTGAGGGGAATGGTCTTGAGTGCCGAAGCCGGCATGTGTTGCTTGGAGCCAAAAAGTTGGCAGCCTTTGCAATGTTTGACTAACTCTTTGGCGTCATCCAAAGCAGTCGGCCAGAAAAAGCCATGGAGGAAAGCTTTGGCGACGAGTGATCTTGAAGCCGCGTGGTGGCCGCATTCTCCTTGGTGAATATCTCTGAGGATTGCAATGCCTTTCTCTTGCTCGACGCACCGCTGGAGGACTCCGGTGACACTGCGCTTGACGAGTTCTCTGTTGATGATTGTGTATGCTCCGGCTCGACGCTAGACTTGTCTCGCCTCTGTTTCGTCATCCGGCAGATCTTGGTTTACTAGGAAATTGAGGATGGTCTGAGCCCATGATGGAGCCGCAACTTCTCCTACTGCCAATGTGGCTACTGCCACCAGGGTGGGCGGGCTGGGTGATGAAGTGCCGGAGTCGGCCGCCGGCTGGTGTGTTGGTGCAGTCCTTGGGCTGACTACCGCAGTCCCCGAGCCGGGTGCGGCCGTCCCCGAGCCGACGACTGAAGTCCCCGGGCCGACTACTGAAGTCCCGGGATCGCCTGCTTGGTTCTTCGAGCCGGACCCGGCCGCATCAGAGTCAGGCAGCACGAAGATGGAGTCGGATTCTGGAGTTGGCTTGATAGACGGCTTGAGGATGCGTTGTAGAGCGACGCCGGTTGGAATTGCTTGCCGAGTGGAGCCTATTCGAGCCAGGGCATCGGCTGGCTCGTTGTCGGCTCGCGGTACGTGGAGGAACTCGCATCCTTCAAATTATCCACTGAGTTGCTGAACCAGGAAGCGGTAGCTTGCCATGTTTGCGTCCTTGGCTTTCCAGTCGCCAGATGATTGCTGAACCACCAGATGTGAGTCGCCGTAACACAGGATCCGGCGGATGCCGAGTTCTTTGGCAAGCCGGAGCCCATGTATGAGTGCCTCGTACTCGGCGACGTTGTTGGAGGCGGCGAAGTGGATCTGTAGCGTGTATCTGAGCTTGTCGCCCTTGGGAGAGGTAAGGACGACGCCGGCTCCCAAGCCGGTGTGCATCTTGGACCCGTCGAAGTGCATGCGCCAATGGGTGGAGTCGGGAGCCGGCGGCAGGTACTGGGTCTCGGCCCAGTCGACGAGGAAGTCGGCCAATGCTTGGGACTTGATGGCGGTGCGGGGCTGGTAGAAGATCGTGTAAGGGGACAGCTCGATGGCCCATTTCGCCACCCGGCCGGATGCATCCCGGCTGCCTATGATCTCGGCCAGCGGGGCGGTCCATACGACCGTGATGGGATGCTCTTGAAAGTAGGGCTTCAGCTTCTTGGCGGTGAAGTACACGCCGTAGCACATCTTCTGGTAGTGCGGGTAGTTCTGTTTTGAGGCGGACAGCACCTCGCTCAAATAGTACACCGGCCTCTGGACCGGCTGGGCCCGGCCGTCTTCCGGGCGTTGGACTACAATGACGGTGCTGACCACCCGGCTGGTTGCGGCAATGTAAAGGAGCATGGGCTGTTTCTCAGTCGGCGCCGCCAGAACTGGCAGTGTGGCCAGCATCTTCTTCAATTTGTGAAAAGCTTGGTCGGCCTGGTCATTCCACTCGAAGTGAGTGCTCTTCTTCATGAGGCGGTAGAGGGGGAGAGCTTTCTCTCCAAGCCGGCTGATGAAGCGGTTCAAGGACGCCAAGCATCCGGTGAACTTCTGGATTTCTCGCAGTTTGGTGGGGATCGCCATTCTCTCAATGGCCTTGATCTTTACTGGGTTGCATTCGATGCCGCGTTCGGAGACCAGGAAACCTAGGAGCTGGCCGGCTGGCACTCCGAACACGCATTTCTCGGGGTTGAGCTTGATTTGGAAGCGGCGCAGGTTCTCAAATGTTTCCTTGAGATCTTCCAGCAAGGTGCCGCGCCTCTCCGTCTTCACCACAATATCATCCACATAGACATGGGTGTTTCTGCCGAGTTGCTTGAGGAGGCACTTCTGCATGCAACGCTGAAAAGTGGCACCGGCGTTTCTTAAGCCGAATGTCATGGTCAGGTAGTAGAAGGCTCCGAATGGCATGATGAAGGCGGTCTTCAGGCAGTCGGCCGGGTCTAGCTTTATCTGGTGATATCCTGAATAAGCATCCAAAAAACTCAACAGCTCGCATCCGGCCGTGGAGTCTATCACTTGGTCAATCCTTGGCAGAGCGAAGGGATCTTTGGGGCAGGCTTTGTTGAGGCTGGTGTAGTCTATACACATGCGCCACTTGTTATTCTTCTTTAGCACGAGGACCGGGTTGGCAAGCCACTCTAGAAAGAAAACTTCCATGATGAAGCCGGCCGCCAGCAGTCGGGCTATCTCTTCTCCCACAATCCTTCTCTTCTCTTCTGATAGTCGGCGGAGGGGCTGCTTGACCGGCTTTGCGTCTTGTCGGATGTGCAGTTTGTGCTCGACGAAATCCATCGGAACTCCCGGCATGTCCTTGGGGGACCATGCAAAGATGTCCCGATTCTCACGGAGGAAATCGGCGAGCTCGCCTTCCTATTTGCTGTTCAAGCTCGCCCCGATAACAGCGAACCTCTCGGGGTGCTCGGGGTCGAGGGGTATCTTCTTAGTTTCCTTGGCCGGCTGGAATGATTGTTGGGCGTCATACTCCTTGGAGTCGGGAGACTGGTTCGGCTGCTTGCTGGCCATGGCCACGACCCGGTCCAGCACCCTCTTCTCTTCGGCGATCACAAGGGACTCGACCAACCGGCTGCTGGCGGCTGCGCACTCGGACGACTTCTTGTAATCGCCGGCTATGGTGATGACGCCCTTGGAACTCGGTATCTTCATCTTGAGGTATGCATAGTGGGGAACCGCCATGAACTTGGCCAAGGCGGGTCGGCCGAGCAATACGTGGTAGGGGCTCTCCAGGTCCACCACTTCAAACCAGACTGCTTCCCGGCGGAAATGCTCCTTGTCTCCAAAGAGTACATCAATCTTGATCTTGCCAATGGGGGCGCAAGACAGGCCGGGTACGATGCCGTGGAACACCGTCCGAGTCAGCATGAGCTGCTTTGTCTTGACGTTCAGCTTCTCCAAGGTGTCGTAGTATAGGATGTTGATGTTGCTCCCGCCGTCTATCAGTACGCGGGAGAATCGGGCGGCGCGTCCATCCGTCGCGAGGGTGGCCTCCAGGACCAAAGCATAAGAGCCGGGAGACGGCATCACCTCTGGGTGGTCGGCCCGGCTCCAGCTGATGGGTTTCTCGGACCAATGCATGTGTCCGGCTGGATTAGCAGCGACCACGCTGACTTCTTGGTGCTCTCGGCGCTTGCTGCGCCGGTCTTCGGGCTGGCTTGTGAAGACGACGTAAGTCGCTTGCTCGTCGGGGAATTCGTCATGCACGGCTCCGACTGCGGGCCGAGCGGCCGGGCGTGGCGGAGCCGCAGGCGGCGGGCCGCCAGGAGGAGGCGGCGCGAGCCCTTCGCCCTTGGCGATTCGGTTGAGCCAATTGCACTTCCGGGTTGTATGGTTGGACGGCTTCGCGCCGCTATGGAACTTGCACGGGGCATCAAGAGTTTGCTCATAGGAGAAGTCCGGCTGCCAAGCCGGCCGGCCGCCCTTGGGCTTCTTGGGCGCGGGCCGCCCTTCAGGCGGCGTGTCTTCGACCGTTGCCACCTGCCGACTGGCGGGAGGCGGCGCAGGGCCCTTGCGCTTGATCGTTCGGGTGTGGGCGTCGGCCGGAGTCCCCAGCCGGCGTCTTGGGCACCGGGTTAAGTACTTTCCCGGACGCGTCTACCCGGAGCTCGGTCTTCATCGAAGAGTCGGCCGTGGCGTACTTGTCGGCTATGTCCAGAAGCTCGTCGAGGGTAGTCGGCTCGTCGCAGAGGAGCTTGTGCTTGAGGAGGGTACCTTCTCGGCACCCGGCAGTGAAGTATTCGATGGCCTGCACCTCGTGCACGCCTTCGCAAGAGTTGCGAAGCTCGGCCCATCGGGTGAGGTAATCGCGAGTGGATTTGGTTGGGCCCTGTACGCACAGGGAGAGCTGCCTGGGCTTGGGAGCCCGCTTGTAAGTGCTGGTGAAGTTGTGAACGAAGGCCTCGGTGAAGTCTAGCCAGTTGTTGATGCTGAGAGGCTTAAGGCCGTTGAGCCAGGTCCGCGCCGTGCCCTGCAGCATGAGGGGCACGTACTTCACGGCAACACGCCGGTTGCCGTTGGCTATGCTGACTGCCGTAGAGTAGTCGATCAGCCAATCTTTCGGCTTCACGGAGCCGTTGTACTTGGGTGTGTCTCTTGGGAGCGAGAACCCTTTGGGGAAGGGCTCGTTGCGGATGCGGGGGACAAAACAAGGCGGGCCGACATCATCTTCCTCTTCTATTGCCAGGGATCGCGCTAGGCGGTCGATCCGATGGCGTGCGTCGCTCTCGCCGACCCCTTCGCGGCGACCTAGTCGGCCGCTGAGAGTCGGATGCACCACTGGCAGCGGGGTGGGATATCTCTCTCCACGAGGTCGAGGCGGAGGCGGGTTGCCTCGCCACTCCGTGGCTCGGGGGTGGCCGTCCGCGTCTCGCTCGATGGTGATGCGAGTCCGGCTCCGGCTGGCTGCCGGTTCTCTATCGCGCCGCGCGCGGGTGTTACTCGTAGCCGGCGTCCGGGACGTCGCACCGTGATCTCGGCGCGGGGGAGGGCTTCCCGCACGGGCATCGGCTTCGTGCCGCTGCGCGGCCGCGTCGATCAACTGCTGGATGCGTCGGGTCATGTGGGGGAGTTCTTCGGCCTCCAAGCCGTCCAACTCGTCTACGGCCGCCTGGGCAGCGCGCAGGTTCTCGAGCGGAGTGGCATAGACTGGGCGGTCGACTCCCAGTGTGTCGGCGATGACGGCGCCGCGTTGCTTGACGACGCCGGCCCGGCTGGGCCCAGCCGGAGCCGGCGTGCCGAAGGCGGCGCGGTCAGCTTCGCGCTGGTAAGCCTCAGAGAGGCGTCTCATGGAAGCCAGCCTCCGGCCCTCCGCGAGGAGGGCGAGGCGGCGAGCCTCCAGTGCTTCGTCGTCGGCGTCGGCTGGGAGGGGGACGAACAAGTCGTGGGCTGCCGCGTGCGGGGCGTCGTGGGCGCTTTCGTCGGCCGGGCCGCCATGGCCGATGACCATCACCTCGGTGGTGACAGTATCGCGGCCATCGGTCCGAGGGAGCGGGTCGTTGTAGACCACGAAGTTGGTGGGGAAGGTGTCATAGGAAGCCGTGTCGGAGTCGACAGGCATCGGGTCGGTGGAGCCAACCGACTCCAGGTCTGCAGCCGGCTCGCTGGAGACGTGGAGTTGGCCGAGGAGGTCGGTGAGGAGGTCGGTGCCCGCATCGGAGGCGAGCTCGTCGGAGATGCGGGTTTTGTCGAGGAGATCGGCGAGGCTGCTCGCCGCGCAGATGCTGGTGACGCCTTGCAGCGCGTCGTGGCAAGCGCCATCGGGTGTGCCGGGCTGGCTACACTCACGGGGGAGGAAAAGGGTTCCCGGCCAGAACAGGTCTCCGGACAACGGTGCACCTGGCCCCACGGTGGGCGCCAAATGTCGGGTGGTAGGTGCGACATATGCCAACGGGTGGCTTATCATTGTGGGAGCCAATAAAACATCGTCGGTGCCTGGAAACGGGATGAGGCGAAGACATGCACGCCGGCGAATCTTACCCAGCTTCGGGGCTCTCCGTGGAGATAACACCCCTACTGCTGCTCTGCGGGGTCTCCGCATGATTACTAAATGAACAAGTAGCTACACAATGCTCCTTGAGCTGTTCGGGTGGGAGGAGGAAGAAGGGCACGGCTAGCCAGCTTCCTCTCCTCGTATGGTGTCTAAAGCTAGCTGGGAGCTGAACCCCTTTGCATGGGTGCACCAGGGGGTTTATATAGGCCTACCCCCCGGGGGTACAATGGTAATCCGACTGGGCGCGGGGCCCAGCCGTCTGTGACTGTGCTCGCCGGCTTCTGCGCCGGCTGCTAGGGCCCGCCGGCTGGTGGGTCCCGCCGGCTGCTGGCTCCTCGGTCGACAGGCAGGCCCCACCATCCAGGGCTTGGTCGGGGGCTGGTTGCTGTTGCTCTATCTGGATGACATGGGCTTCGTCGTGGGAGGCGTGGCTACAGTGCCGCCGCCTGGCGGGCGATCACTGTTGCCTCACCTCGTCTTGTCTCCTTAATGGGACGTCTCCTTCGAGGCAGGTGGCAAGCCGGCTGTGAGGAGCCGGCTCTCTCTTGGGCCGATTGGCAGTGGTGTGGCCGCCTTCGGTTGTCCCTCTGCCCGAAGGGTCCCGCCGCCCGTGGGCCGTGCTGGCGGCCCGTCGTGGATGGCGTCAGGGTCGACATGGCAACAGTGCCGCGCCGGACGGGTCATAGCCACCCGTACGGCGCACTGTGCCAGTCGTGCTCCGGGATTCGGGGGCGGCTAGCTCCTGTAGCCATGCCCCGCATCTCTGCCACTAGGCAGAGGCGAGTTTCGAGGGTATGGTCTGGATCTCTCCATGGGAGCCGGCTTCTTGGAGTCGGCCTTCTCACGGCCGGCTTCGTGAAGTCGGCCCTCCCATGGTCTTCTACACAAGGGCCAAAGTCGGGGCCCCTTCCGAGAGTCGGCCAATGCGACAGCCGGCTAGGGGAAGGCGGCCCCGCGTCTTGGGTTTCTTGAGAGCCGGATGGGCTCGTAATTTTTTCAGAAGGGCCAGGGGAAGCCGGCTAGGCTACCCATGGCTATTTACTCCGACACATCATCTACGTATTCCTCCACTGTTTTGCCGATCTGGTTTGCCAGACATGTCTAAATCATGCGCTGATATGTTGCGCCGGCGTCTTTGAGCCCGAAGGGCATTGCGTTTAAGCAGAATGGGCTGTATGGTGTGATGAATGCCGTTGCGGCTTGGTCTGACTCTGCCATCTTTATTTGATGGTAGCCGGAGTATGCGTCGAGGAAACACTACGAATCGTGTCCTGCGGTAGCGTCGATAATTTGATCGATGCGGGGGAGAGGGAAGGGATCCTTTGGGCAAGCCTTGTTAAGGTCTTTAAAATCAACGCACAGGCACCAGGATTTGTCCTTCTTTGGTACCATCACCAGGTTTGCTAGCCATTCCGGGTGTTTTAGATCTTTGATGAATCCAACCTCCAATAGCTTGGCTAGTTCTTCTCCCATGGCCTGTCTCTTAGGTTCGGAAAAACGCTGAAGAGCCTGTTTGACTGGCTTGAATCCTTCTAGGATATTTAAGCTGTGTTCGGCCAGCCTGCGTGGGATTCCTGGCATGTCTGAAGGGTGCCAGGCGAAAATGTCCCAGTTCTCTCGTAGGAACTCTCGCAGTGCGGCGTCTACATCAGGGTTTAACGGTGCCCCGATGGAAGCTGTTTTATTGGGGTCCGTTGGATGGACCTGGAATTTGACTATTTCGTCCGCCGGTTTAAAGGAGGTGGACTTGGATCTTTTGTCAAGTATCACATCGTCCCTATTCACCGTGGAGCGCAGCGCAGTCAGTTCCTCAGCCGCTAGGGCTTCGGATAGCGCCTCGAGGGCTAGTGCGGCTATCTTGTTTTCGGTGCGGAGTGCTATGTCCGGATCACTAGCGAGAGTGATGATTCTGTTAGGCCCGGGCATCTTGAGCTTCATGTACCCATAATGGGGTATTGCTTGGAAGATTGTAAACGCTTCCCACCCTAGCAGAGCATGATATCCGCTACTGAACGGGGCCACTTGGAACATGACCTCTTCGGACCTGTAATTATCCGGCGTGCCGAACACCACATCTAGTATGATTTTTCCTGTACAGCGCGCTTCCCGACTGGGGATTATTCCTCTAAAGGTTGTGCTGCTTCGCTCAATGCAGTTCCAGTCTATTTCCACATCTAGCTCAGGCGATACGGATATGTAGATCTCCTACCATTGTAACCGACTCTATGTAACCCTAGCCCTCTCCGGTGTCTATATAAACCGGAGGGTTTTAGTCCATAGGCACATACAATCATACCATAGCCTAGCTTCTAGGGTTTAGCCTCCTTGATCTCGTGGTAGATCTACTCTTGTACTACCCATATCATCAATATTAATCAAGCAGGAGTAGGGTTTTACCTCCATCGAGAGGGCCCGAACCTGGGTAAAAACATCGTGTCCCTTGTCTCCTGTTACCATCCGCCTAGACGCACAGTTCGGGACCCCCTACCCGAGATCCGCCGGTTTGACACCGACATTGGTGCTTTCATTGAGAGTTCCTCTATGTCGTCACTTTTAGGCCCGATGGCTTCGCCGATCATCAACGACGATGCGATCCAGGGTGAGACTTTTCTCCCCGGATAGATCTTCGTATTTGGCGGCTTTGCACTGCGGGCCAATTCGCTTGGCCATCTGGAGCAGATCGAAAGCTACGCTCCTGGATGTCAGGTCAGATTTGGAAGTTTAAACTACACAGCGGACGACCGCGCAGACTTGATCTTCGACGGATCTGAGCTGCAGCCGAGCGCGCCGCACTGTCCCGGTGGGCATGATCTAGCTCTGCCGCCGAACAGTGCCCTGGAGGCCGCACCTGTGTCCGCTCCGACCCTTGGCCCGGAGCCGACCACACCAATCGAGGATGGGTGGTTAGACACCGCCTCGGGGGCTGCAATCTCTACGGCGATCAAGCCGAACACCAGCCTTGTCCTCTGCGAAGCCCGTGACTCCAAGATGCCGGACTCCTTGCCCTCCGCGCCCCTACCGATCGAATCCAATTGGGCGCCGATCATGGAGTTCACCGCCGTAGACATCTTTCAGCACTCGCCCTGCGGCAACATTCTGAATTCACTCAGGTCTCCCTCTTTGTCAGGAGAGTCCTGGCCGGACTATGACCGGCAGGATTGGGATGTGGACGACGAAGAAATTCGATGCCCACCCATTGCCCACTTCGTAGCCACTATCGATAATTTAAACGACATGCTCGACTGCGACTCCAAAGACATCGACGGTATGGACGACGATGTAGGAGATGAACATGAACCAATGCCTATAAGGCACTGGACAGCCACCTCATCTCATGATGTATACATGGTGGACACACCCAAAGGAAGCAACGACGAGGAACACAGGGGTGCAACGAGGGATCGTTCACTCGAAAAGCAATCAAAGCGGCGACGTAAGCGCCGCTCCAAGCCCCGCCTCGACAGAGACAGCAGCCATACAGACCCAGCCATAGAGCAGGACGAGCCGGCGGATGACGAACATACCTTCGAGCAACCATCCGAACAGGGCAACTTGGATAAACAAACCGAACACTCCGTCCCCGGCGAAAACAATAGTCCGGACGAACTTATGCCGGATAGGCTCATGGAGCAGAAGAACCTCCACAAAAGGCTCATCGCCACTGCGCGTAGCCTGAAAAAGCAGAAGCGGAAGCTCAAAACTGCAGAAGATGCACTCAGAATCAGATGGAGCAAGTACGCAACACCGCAGACAAATATGGCGGCAGTCGCCGCACAAAAAGCTATCCAAAGCGAAAGCTACTGCCTGAATTTGACAAGGAGGCCTTAGAGCCCCCGCAGTCAAAAAATAGGAAAGCCACCTGGTCGGATAGACGACCGCATGGCCAGCATGGAGCGGCAAGCGGCGCCGCACACAATCCGGCACGCGATCCACCAAAGGATCCGCATCAAAAAGATGGCCCAGCCAGATCTATCTACGGGCCAAGAAAGCAAGCTCTAGTAAGCAATGCAACACAACAAATATCCGAACATCATGGCACACCCAAATACAGGGGTGCCGCACACCCCTTATGTTTCACCGATGAGGTGCTGGACCATGAATTTCCAGCGGGATTCAAGCCCGTAAACATAGAGGCGTATGACGGAACAACAAACCCTGGGGTCTGGATCGAGGATTATATCCTCCACATACACATGGCCAGAGGAGATGACCTCCACGCCATAAAATACTTACCACTCAAGCTTAAAGGGCCAGCCCGGCATTGGCTCAAAAGCCTTCTCGAAAACACCATTGGAAGTTGGGAGGAGCTTGAGGATGCTTTCCGGGCAAATATTTAAGGGACCTATGTCCGCCCTCCGGATGCAGACGATCTCAGTCACATAACTCAACAGCCTGGAGAGTCAGCCCGGAAATTCTGGAACATATTTCTTACTAAAAAGAATCAGATAGTCGACTGTTCGGACACCGAAGCCCTAGCAGCTTTTAAGCATAACGTTCGAGACGAATGGCTCGGCAGACACATCGGCCAAGAAAAGCCAAGAACAGTGGCCGCATTAACAAGCCTCATGACCCGCTTTTGCGCAGGAGAGGACAGCTGGTTGGCAAGATGTAGCACCAGCGACCCGAGTACATCCGAAGTTAGGGATGGAAATGGAAAACCCCGACGCAGCAAGGACCAACGCCGGAATAAGAGAAACAGCCCAAAGAGCATGGCGGTCAACGCCGGATTCAAAAGCTCGCGGCAGAATCAGAGAAAGCCGTCCCTCAAGGATAACAGGGACGAGCTATCCAACTTAAACAAAATCTTGGACAAGATATTTCAAATACACAGTACTCCCGAGAAGTCTGCGAACCATACCCACAGAGATGGTTGGGTTTTCAAGCAATCCGGCAAACTCAATGCCGAACACAAGGGGCTCGACACACCAAGTGAGGACAATGACGAACCCCACAAGCAGAGCACCAGGAAACAAAAGGATTTCCCACAAGAAGTCAAAACGGTAAACTTACTTCACGTGACGAACAGAATGGTGCCAACAGAGATACGCGCCATACAGCCTATCCCAAAGGAGTCTCGCCAATGGTTGTTAAAACCGATCACCTTCGACCATCAGGATTACTCTAGAAGTATCCGGAACGCAGGCTGGACTGCCTTGGTAATAGATCCAATAATTGGCGGACTCCACTTTACAAATGTCCTGATGGACGTCGGCAGTGGTCCAAACCTGTTATACTAGGACACAATCCGCAACATGGGGATAGACCCAACAAAAATTCGCCATAGCAAAACCTCCTTCCAAGGGGTAACGCCAGGCCCGGATGCCCGTTGCATGGGTTCTCTCCGGCTAAAAGTTATGTTCGGCTCCCCTGATAACTTCCGTCGCGAACAGCTATCTTTCCAGATCGCCCCATTCTCAAGTAGCTATCAAGCATTGCTGGGACGCGAAGCTTTCGCCCGCTTTAACACAATACCGCATTATGCATCTCTTACGCTTAAGATGCCCGGTCCACGAGGCATCATCTCATTAAAGGGAAAACATTAAGTGTTCCTCCCGCGCGGAAGACAGTGCGGCTGCCTTGACAGCCCCACAATAAAGCGGCTTCACCAGCCAAAGCACCTAAACAGGTCGTCAAGACCACAGACACGGCTAGACGAGTCCGGCATAAACATACAATTGATAAAGGCTTAATAGTCGTATACCCCTGTACTAGGGGCTCCGTGCATAAACAAGAGACAATAAAGCTCAATTTTACCCATTTCGATTTATACTTCGTTTATTTAGTATAACTCATGTTCGGCATGATCTTTCCTAAACTAAGTTCCTCTCTTTTACAGATAAACACCGTGCTACGCCCGTCCAGGATACGGCACAACGGAGACACAGGCGCAGACGTGCAGCAGGGACCCGTTCCAACGATTCTTTTCAGATAAAGACCCTGCGTAAACCTTCTTTATTGTCTCTTGTTGATACACATCCCCTGGTTTCTTGGTATAACCAAGGAGGGGGATGGCGTTTTGGCATGTGGCCACGTCAGAGTTTGTGCGTACCTGGACACTAGGGGCTTATTACTAAGGGCGTTATCCCGCCCGCCCTCATAAAGACCGAATACCTTAGGGAGTGTTCGGCGTCGCGAGTTTGGCCTTATATGCATCAGCTCTGAATCATGTCTTTGGTCAAATGTTGGGTTTGCCCGGCTCCTGTGTTTTGCTACCTTACGTTCCGCTCTATCGGCTAAGGCGGCACCAGGAGAACTACTGCGATTGTGCCCCGGTTCGGCCAGGCGAGCACCTTAGTAGAGAAAGCCGAAAACTGACTGTCATGATATAGCGTGAGACTGGTCAACCACTCGATGACTTACCGAGATCTTTAGGATTCCTCCGCATTAACGAAGGGCCGCTTCCCGGCCAGGAACATACGCGCCCGAGTTCGGGCGAGCGCAGGCGCCACCAGGGGCTATATAAGTAGCCTCACTGTCAAACTCCTATGGCTAAGTGAAAGTGATAAAGCATCATAGTCCGATTGCCTAGTTCGCTGCGCTATCACCTCCTTTTTAGGACCAAGACGTTGGATCAAGTGTGAAAATGTGCTTTCTGCGAACACCCCCGCATTATGTGCGTGGGGGCTGAAGCAGACAACTGCCATCTTTCAGATTATATATACATATATGTTAAACGGCCGCACAGGAGGTATTATAATACTTGCAGGCACAAGTATAAAAAGCTTCTACAATTTATCAAAATATTGTTTTACAATA